>NC_133771.1:5458963-5460272 GCF_003597395.2 Chelonoidis abingdonii | reverse complement strand
CTGATTGGTCCTCTTGTCAGGTGTTTGGTTCCCTTTGTTAACCCTTTACAGGTAAAAGAAACATTAACCCTTAGCTATCTGTTTATGACAGTGGCTTTGTGGAAAATACATCTTGTCAACCCTGATTTCATTCTTCGGTTATAAGTTTGGATGATAAATGTAATTGCATAGATATAACATTCTTAGATTTCTGTAACATGGTTGATTTTGTACTGTATGACATTCTGCTTAAAAATTAACCCTATACAATTTCGACCATGCACACGTTAAGTGGACTAAGAGCTGGCTAACTGATGGACCTCAAAGGAGCTGTCAACAGGGTTTCATTCTCAAATGAGGGTGTTTCTAATGGGATTATGCAAAGATTGGGACTAGGCAGCATGCTGCTGAATGTTTTCATTAACGATCTGGAAGTAAATACAAAATCACGACTTGTAAAATTTGCAGCTCGCCTGAAGATTGATGGAAGAGAATATATGATCAGGACAGGGAAATTAGCACAATCTCAGTTGCTTGGGATGCAGGGCCCATTCAAGGAAAATGTGACTTGAATTCAACCAAATGCAATATTCTACATGTAGGAATAAAAAGGGGGAGGGGGTTGGACTGTATCCTGGGAAGAAAAGATGCTGAGGAGGATTTCGGGATCCCAGTGGGATGCGGTGGCAGAAAAAGGGCTAATGCAATCCGTGGATGTATAAATGGGAGTGGTGAGTAGGAGCAGGAAGATGACTTTACCTCTGGCTGCTGCGCTGGTGAGACTGACACTGGAATACTGCAGCTAGTTCTGATGAGCGCATTTTTAAAAAGGTTGTTGAAATATTGGCCATGGTGCAGAGGAGAGCTACACGGACACTGAATGGCTGCAGGCCAGGCCTTCCAGTGAGAGGCTTAAAGAGCTGAATGGATTTAAAAAAAAATATATATTGAGAGGTGACTTGATTACACTGTAGTGTACTTTCATGGGGAGAAAATACCAGGCTCTGAGGGCTCTTTAACCTGGTGGAGAAAGGCGGAACAAGAACCAATGGCTGGAAGCTGAAATCAGACCATTTTCAATTGGAAACAAGGCAGATTTTTATCACTGCGGGTGATTAATGATTGGAACAAACTACCAAGGGACGTGGTGGATTCCCCATCTCTTGAACTCATAGACTCATAGGTCAGAAGGGACCAATATGATCATCTAGTCTGACCTCCTGCACAAGGCAGGCCACAAAACCCTGCCCATACACATTTATAACAACCCCGAACCCATGACTGAGTTATTGAAATCCTCAAAATTGAGATTTGAAGACCTCAAGCTGCA
>NC_133771.1:5438444-5456813 GCF_003597395.2 Chelonoidis abingdonii | reverse complement strand
GGCCTACAACTCCCGCCCATGGTTTTTTTCCCCTTTCTTGGGATGCAGGCTTCCGACAGTTTCCGCAGCTGCGACTTAAAGCAATTCCAGGCCTCCTCCGCATTTAAATCCAGAAGTTCCTCCGTCCAATCCACTTCCCTAACTAATTTCCTTAACTCTGCATGTCAAGGCTTGGCTGTCTTTCTGGAAGATTTGCTTTAGCTGAACACAATAATAAAACCTAATTCTTGTATAGCGTTATTTTCACCAGGCACTTTACCAAGGAGGTGTCGTTATCCGCACTCGACAGGTTATTGGGCTCCGTACAGGGGTGACTGGGTGAAATTGAATGGCCTGTGCTGCACAGGGTGACGGACTAGATGAGTGCATGGTCCCTCTGGGCCATCCAGTCTATGAATCTGATGGAACTTATAGCTGGAAATGAACTGGCTCCACCAGCTCTTTGAGTAGATCTAGATTCAAATTCTTCTTCCTGGGTTTTCTCGAGGTGAAAGTCTTAAGTTTTTGTGGGAGTTTTCAGGCAGCTTTGATGTAGTTCAAAAAGCAAAGTGCTGAGATAACAATTAACAGAATACAGCCATAGACAGGATCTATTTGGTTACATTGTTAACACACAAAACCCAGAAACATTAATTACTTCTGTGTCTCTAAAGGTTGAATCTGGATCAATTAGCCTGCAAGATGTTTGACCCTCCTTGGCCCAGCCACCTAAGAGATCAAACCTGGTATCAGTAATTTGAGCGTTTCGCATCCCAGTTACAGGTAGAGTGGTTCGAATTGTATCCCGCCCAGTGCAAGCCATCTGGAGAAGGCATGGGAGGGAAGCAGCATTTTCTCATACACTGCTACACCCCCATGTTTTGAAGTATGCTGCATCGCGTGGTGCTCTTCCCTACACTCAAAATCCTGTGGGTCGTGTAGATGGACCCCATAGGCCTGGTGGGAACAAGCTCTATTGGCTCTGCTTGGTTGAGGTTCCACTCTAGTCCTCTTCCTCTCTCCATATGTGTCTGGATGTAGGTACTGTTCTTTATTCCACATGGAGACAACTTGGCAATGCTCCTCATTTCTAACTGCTATGGTCCTCTGTGGTCTTTACTGCTGAAGGAATTAGCTGTGTGGGATTTCACAGTGGCCCAAAGGAGAGTAGCAAACGATTGGCCAGCTCTCTGCTAGCTCCTTGCTCTGATGCATTCCTCGTGAGTCCCATCATCCTGCTGTGTAGGTTGCCAGCTTTCCCTCCGAGGACACGTGTGCTGCTGAAAGAGAATCCAGTGTAAAGCAAGAGGGACAAGATTAAAATCCCTTCGCCATCTGCAGGCTCTTCCGAGGAATGTGATGACTTTTTCACTTTGCTGCTTGAAGGGGAAGTTTAATTGCATCTTAAATACCAGCTGGCTAATTGGGAACCTTCTGCTACATACGTTTTAAACAATGCCTGAATCGCTTGGTAAAGAGATGGGAAATGCATCTGCGTCTTTAGTGGAATCACCTTCCCCCTCCTCTCAGTGTCTTCTGAACTCTTGTGAGTAAGCAGACTTCCCAGTAGCCGAATGGTGTTGTAGTTAACTCTTTACCTACCAAGGACTCAGTAGCTAGGCTGGGTCAGTGTGTGGATGGGCAGTTTTTAAGGAACCCCTACATGCGGCAGGAAGTGGTGTTGAGACTGAGCACTCTTTCCTTGCATTGGTATGGAAGCAGTGCCCCAGCTTGGTGCTAGGGGGCACTGTTGTTGGAGGTGCTATCCGTTGGATGAGACGGAAACATGTTTGTCCTGGCTACGGGTGATTATTCAGGGCCCCAGGGCAGCCTCTCTAAGAGCTGGGGGCTTTGGCTAAAAAACCATTGTTTGGAGCCTATAGCTGCATTTTGCCAACCCTAAAACGTCCCCCTTGCAGCGGGAACGAGGCTGTTTATCACTCTGTTCTATAATTGTTTAGCATTGATGTGTGGTTTTAAGTGGCTGCCGTGTTTTACCCCATATGTTGCTGCATTTAGGTGAGGGGCAAAGTGATCTCTTGTGTGGTTTGTAATGTTCCTTGGAGTCCTTCTGAATGAATATTCCCAGCTCCTACAGCTGTGCCCAAGCCATGAGACGATCTCTTCCCAACCTCACCCCATTCAGCTTACATACACTGAGAGCCAGAGGTACTTTCAGCTCTTTGCTGCTTCAGTGTCAAGAGAGATCCCTTGAGTTAACTACCAACCCAAGTCAGATTTTGAAATGCAAGCTGGAGACGAAAGGCTCCATATCTCATCTCGAATCCCTTGAGAGTCCATCCCCCCTGCAGACATTGTATCAAATAGTCTGTAGTGCCCGGCAGCACTTGATGAAGTCTTCAAAGCATCCTTACTTGAATGGTTCTTCCATTATTTTTCTTGCCTGTTCTCCACTCTAAAGGCTCTTTCTCAGCCGCCTCTTTGTCATGGTCCAGATGGCAGCGGCAAGCACCTGAAATTTGATTAAATATGTACATGCCATATACGTGCTAACTGTTAAATCTGTGTGGCTGACCCATTTGTGGAGGAGTGTGCTCCGTGTTTCACTTAATTTGCTTGCAGATGAAATGCTCTCTGTACCATCTGCTGCCCAGCTATAACTGTATGGGGATGGAGTTTAAGAACCGTGCTACTGATCCCAGGAGGTAAGTAATCTAAAAAATGTTTGTAGGAGATCATATCAATCTACCTTTCTTGGTATTTAAAGCAATTAATTGGGACAAAACAAACTTTGCTTGCTCACCAGATAACACTCGCTTTTTGAAAAATCAAATATATTTATTGTTTGATCCTTCCTGAAAAAGAGAATCTATTCTTTCTCCTAATCAGTCTGATTGATGGGAATGCTGCTTGTGTGCTTAGCTCCTACAGTCGGCTGCCCAAATCCCAGCAGCCTGGGCTGGAAATTCTCTGCCACTTTAGCTGTAGCTGGAAATGCATTTAGCAGGTTTAATTAATTGTGCATTGTGTGTCTGGGGATCTCTTCAGTGCAGTGCTGGTGCTTTTATTAAACTATGTTTTGACCGACTGTGATTGCTTGTGAAAGCACAGCTTTGAGCAGGTGGGGTGTGTGGGTGTGAAGGGATCAGGAGCCCTATAACAGTGGCATGATTCAAGAAATGGAGGTGTCTGGTTGGGCCATCTCCTACAGCAAATACAAGGTTGTTCCCTATAGTAGAATTTCTAGGGTTTTTGCCGGTCTGTTATCTATATAGAGAGAGCTCAGGTCGCGTTTGGGGCCTGTTGTGTTAAGTGCTGCACATATACATAGATAGCCCGTCTCAAAGAGCTCACAGTCTAAATAAGATTTGCCAAGATTTCACAGCTGCTCAGTGACAGAGCCAGGAATAAAACTCAGGTCACCGGTATCCTATCCACTAGACCACGCTGCCTCTTTTAAATATCCTAAATGACAGAAGCCCCTGACTTTCCTTTAAAGACTCTTCCCTGGTCCATGTTTGGGGGGAGGGATAGCTCAGTGGTTTGAGCATTGGCCTGCTAAACCCAGGGTTGTGAGTTCAATCCCTGAGGGGGCTGTTTAGGGAACTGGGGTAAAAATCTGTCTGGGGATCGGTCTTGCTTTGAACCAGGGGTTGGACTAGATGACCTTCTGAGGTCCCTTCCAACCCTGATATTCTATTCTGTGATCTTGAGGAGGGCAGGGAACTGACCTAAAAGGCCCATGGTATTGCATGAATCAGTCACATACAATCTTTTATGTCACCCTCATCGCTGGTGTCTCTTGACAGGTGGTACAATAGAGGGGCCTGTGTCACTCACCTACCGACGATTGCTTCCTGCTCTTACTATTTACCTCCTGAGTGTCTGAGTTGCCCTGCCCCTGTCATGAGTGCTCCCGTGACCCAGTGATATCTACCCACCTCTCCGTCTTCCTTCGTAACTCAGCCCCTCTGGCCTGCTGTTAGCCTCAGAGGCTCTTTGCCCAGCTCCATTTATTTGGCTCCTTTCTGGGGTCTGGCTTTCCTGGACTGAACGCAGGGTTCTAATTGCTGTGGCCCCAGGACTGTCACTCAACTTCCCGGCAAGTTACCCACGCTGCCTCAGTTTCCCCAGACTATGGATGACTGCCAAGAGTGTTAGGAGGCTTAACATTTGCTCCTGTGACCTGCAGATTGGCTGGCTGCAATGTGCTATGCCTGGAAAGGTGAACCCTGCAAGGAAAGCTTCCACTGGTCCAGGGTGTGGCAGCCTGCCTGGTGATTAGAGTGGGGCTTCAGCTCCCCTGTGCTCCAGTCATGCTGTTGGCTTTCCCCCAGGGAAGCTCAGGGTATCATGGTCAGAGCTTTACAGCTCTCTGGGTTCCATACAGCCTCCCCAGGTGACCACCTCTCTCTATGGGTAGGACCTTGTGTAGCAGTGGAACCTTCCAGGCCTGGTAGAGGGGCCCTACCACTCATGAGATTGGGGGCAACACTTGCCTGGCAGTTGGCCTACTGCTCTAAGGGACTTCTTACTTCTAAGACATCAAAGCGACCTCATTGCTTGTTGAAGATTTGATTCTAGCTAAGCCCAAGACCATGAATCATCTCTCAACTTGAAGGTAGTAGGTCAACTCTAGCAGGACTTTCAGTTCCTATATGGAAATTCGGCTTCTGCTGTTCCTTAGTTTTGTTAATATCTGTGATGATCCATTTGATGCATTTGTCCAGGGCAGGGAATATGGACAGGGTGAAAGAAAAATAATTAGGAAGATAAGATGGAGGAATTGAGTTTGTCATATAATTGATGCAGAGACTCAACTGCGGCACAAAGGTTCGTGGGCTGATAACTCAGATCTTACATTTCAGCCCTTCTCTGACCCTGCCGCAGTCTGCGAGAAATCCAGTTAACATTTCCTTTCAGTAGCAACTGTGAATAAACCATCCTGAAAGACTTTTAAAAGTGAAATGTCACAAGGAGCCAGCTTCCCCGTCCTAGCCTTGATAAGCCCATTGTGGCAGGCCCTGCCACTGTCCGTGGGGTTGGTGTGTTCTCAGCGTGGGGCGTCTTTTCTTGGTGGGTGGCTGCCCTGGGCTTGCACCGATCAACATCATTCCATCTGGCGCCTTACAGAAGGGATTGCGTTGAGTACGGTATGGCGTTTGGGGACAGCTAGTTCCCTGTGACAATCTGGCTCCAGGAAGAGATAGACGAGTCTCCAAATGAGGGAACGCTCTCCATATTTGGAGTGGCAGGTATTTCCAGCTGCTGATTATGTGCCCTTGTGCTGTTGAGTGCAGCGGAGCTAGGATTGCTGAGCCAGGAACCTTCACCGCGCTGCAGGTTGCACTGTCATTAGCACCTGTACGTAGTTCTACTCCTGCTTTGGCCGGGCGTGTACAAGACTATGCATGGAGCAGGGCTGTGGAGAATCAAGCTTGTCCAGTTCAGTTTGGGGTCTCTGAGAAGGCTATAGAGTGTTCCCAGGGGACTGCAGTGAGAGATGCCCCAGCCTATTCCATTGGGCCCTCTTCCATTCAAAGGCTGGGAATGGTTAGTGGGTTCTTAGGATGGCCTTTTCGCACTGTGGTCCACGTGTCGCCTGTTATAACTGCTCAGCTGTTAATTTCACAATCCTAACCACTGCCAAGCCAATTTCAGAGGCACTTGGGCTGAGTCCAAGACCACTGCTCATGTCCACTTTATTATTCTAATGCTGGTGAGAATCCAAGGTTCGTTACAGACTTGGATGCTCCCTGATTCAACTCATTTGACCTGAGCAAGGTATCGCTAATTGTTAAAAGCGCATCTTGCTCTACTCTTTTTCTAACCCCATAGAGCTGGGGGGCTGCATCTGGGATGTTTCTCTTCGCTGTGTGTACCCAGCTGGGTTACTGGGCTCACTTGCAGTTTGTGGCAGAGTTGTAGGTCGTGACTGGGCTGCACTTGCTGTTGTTTTGTTATGGTAGGGTTGCATCTGGGAGCTGGGCGATGCGCGCTGGTGGCTTGGGGTTGCAGGATTACTGTTGCAGTTCACCAGTAATCTGCACTCTCCCCAGTGCACCTGGTTACTACTGGGGGATTTTGGTCCCCCCCCAAAATACAAATTTTGCAAAATTCTTCATAGTTTATTGTGAAAATAACATTATAATCATGCCAGTTTCAATTATATTGATGATTTATTTCAAAACACCTGTGGGGAAGTATGTGTGTAATACAGACAAAAAAATTCAGGAACTGTTTTTTGACAAATACATTCCTTACTAGGCATATTAATAGAGAGCTTTGAGTAATACTTTTCTGCATTGTATTATTTCCCACACCCCGCAGAAGCAGTGCAAAGGCTGCGGAGAGTCAGGGGTAATAGAGGATCTGAGGGCGAGGAATGTAATTGCTGAGAAGGGGTCTAGGAGTAAACCTGGTGGTTGTTGGGTGTGGGTGGGTGAAGTGTGGAACTTTTGGGGGCTGGAGTATTGTTAGGGCATTGGGGAACCTCCCCCATGCGCACCCTGGCTGACTCCTAGCCTCTCCCATTCAGTCAGGCACATCTGCCCCTGTCCCTATGAGTCCCTGCACCCCCCAATCAGCCACCTCTCCTCCCATCCCTATGTGTCCCTGCACCCTCCTCTCCCTTTCAGCCCCTGCCCCAGTCTGTCCCACCCACTAGTCATTCTGAAGCCAAGTCTGTCACCCCCCAGCAGCCCCATGTGCTCTGCTCTGTCTGTCCCCCTCCATATCCTGTGCCTTCTCACCTGGCCCCATGGTCAGGATGCTGTGGGGAATGTAGCTTCTCCTCCCCCGCTGGGCTGCTATGGCCAATGACCGACTGCCCTCTGTTCTGGTGCCACAGCATCCCCTGGTGGGAAAAAGGCATAACTGCGGCACCTCTCCACCAGAATGTATTTTCTGCAGAGAAAAAAAATCTGTGGGGGGAGATGAATTCTGTATGTGCACAGTGGCACAGAATTCCCCCAGGAGTAACCTGGAGGCCAGATAGGCTGTGACTGTGTGTGGGTCCGTTCCATGCTACGCCAGCCAAGATTCAAGCTGTGTTTTTTGCAGGCTTCTCCGGGTGAGTCACAAATGGAGCCCTTTGTCTAGCTGAGGCTCAGCAGATGTGCTAACTTAGCATCATGCAGCCATGTTGATGCATTTTTTGCAAATGCCAGTTTTCACTTTGGGCTCCTACCTGGGACACGGCCCCTTCAGGCTACAGATGGAATTGACTGCTTGCAAAAGTGATGGGTTGATAGGGGATGAAATATGGCCCAGCAGTTAGGGTGCTGGCCTGGGATTCAGGAAGTCCGCGTACACTTCCTAGCTTTGCCAAGGAACCTTAGGCCAGTCATTTAGTCTCTGTAGAATGGGATTAGTAGCACTTCCCTGCCTCACAGCAGTGTTCATAGAATATTAGGTTTGGAAGGGACCTCAGGAGGTTCTAGTCCTACCCCTCCTCAAAGCAGGACCAACACCAACTAAATCATCCCAGCCAGGGCTTTGTCAAGCCAGGCCTTAAAAACCTCTAAGGAAGGAGATTCCACCACCTCCCTAGGTAACCCATTCCAGTGCTTCACCACCCTCCTAGTGAAATAGTGTTTCCTAATATTCAACCTAGACCTTCACCCTTGAGACCATTGCTCCTTGTTCTGTCATCTGCCACCACTGAGAACAGCCGAGCTCCATCCTCTTTGGAACCCCCTTCAGGTAGTTGAAGGCTGCTATCAAATCCCCCCTCACTCTTCTCTTCTGCAGACTAAACAATCCCAGTTCCCTCAGCCTCTCCTTGTAAGTCACGTGCTCCAGCCCCCTAATCATTTTCATTGCCCTTCGCTGGACTCTCTCCAATTTGTCCACATCTTTTCTGTAGTGAGGGGACCAAAACTGGATGCAGTACTCCAGATGAGGCATCAGCAGTGCTGAATAGAGGGGAATAATCACTTCCCTTGATTTGCTGGCAATGCTTCTACTAATATAGCCCAATATGTCATTAGTCTTCTTGGCAACAAGGAAACATTGCTGACTCATATCCAGCTTCTCGTCCACTGTAACCCCTAGGTCCTTTTTTGCAGAATTGCCACTTAGCCAGTCGGTCCCTAGTCTGTAGCAGTGCCTGGGATTCTTCCATCCTAAGGGCAGGAGTCCATTGGGAGATAGTATGGGAATGGGGAGAGCTCTGCTAGAGACAGAAACTGACTCTACATCTCCTGAGTTCCGGGCAAGTACCTTTGCACTTGACCATCCTCTTCTCCTCCATTACACCCTCCCACCCCCATCTTCCTGCAGAACCAACCGTATGTGAGTGGGGAACCTACTTTGGCGAAAACAGGCAGTGGAAGTATGCCACGGACTTGCTCTTAGTTATCTGCTCACGAAGGTGCGGCGAGAGCAGAACTGATATTTGTGGGCTTTTCAAAGTGATGCGCCAGGACCTACAGTATCTGCTCCTGATTTCCCAGACTCCCTGCGAGGAGATGCCAGTCTGTTGGGCTGTTCCTCAGTGACCGCTACCCGGACTTCAGAGCTGGCCAATCCCTTTGTCTGTATGGGGAACAATCAGATTTTTGTGATGAGGTGCAATAAATCTCTCTGCAGCTCTGTGTGCATTGTAGGCTGATCAGATTTAAGTCTGATATTGATGATCCCAGTGTTCTCACCAGCCATAAATCTTACACGGGGCAGAGCTGTGGGACCATGTCCCCATAAATGTGGCTGGTCCTAGGAGTGAGGCTGGCTCTCAGGTTGCATTGCCCTGGGGAGAAGCACTATATCAGATTGTCTTATATCCCATTCAGGAATGCAAGCACTTATGTGGACGGATTCTCCTGCTCTAGCCCATGTTTTACACAGCTGTCAGGTGGTGGTGGTGGGGAGTTTGCTGAATGAATCAAGAAGGACCCTGATGCTTTAGGTAATCGCGACTCAAAAAAGATCTATTAGAATTGGAAAAGGTGCAAAGAAGGGCAACAATCACTCCTGATCTTGGCATTTCCAGGTCCAGGCTCCCCAGCCCCAGCTCTACCCCATCCTAGCCCTGGCCCTTAGTCCACATACCTCTATTGGATCTAGTCTTGGGCCACCCCCGTGGGTAGCAGGTAGCACAGGCCAGGGGAGGCTGAGCCTCCCTAAACAACTGAGCATGGCTCTGCCCAGACTCCCCTCCTGCTTCTTGCTCTTCCCCTGGGGTCTGGACTGAGGCTGGGACAAGGGCAGGCCTGTGGCCCGGGACTCAGGGTGGCTGGAACTGGGCTCAGGCTGCACCGCCTGGCACTCTGAGACTGCGGGGGCTTGGGTGGCCCGGGGCTGGCAGCCATGTGGGCGTTTGGGGGCTCCAACGGGCAAGGGGAGGTGCAGCGTCTCCACAGCAGTGGCTGGCCAGCGTAACCCCTCTGTCAAGTACCCCTTGTGGCACTGGGGACGTACCATTTCTGTGCCAGAGGTGGATCCAGTGCACTGCCAGGAGGGGAGATGACCTAGCACTAGGGATAGTCCCCTCCATTCCAACCCTTGCCCACGCCGTGCTCATAGCGGGTTCTCCGAGCCTCCTTCCCTTCTCTTCCCTGCCGGGCTCCAGCATGGCCCTGCCGGCATGGCCATGTCTCTACTGTACGTACCTTACGCGATGCAGCTAGCAAGCCTGGGAGGGGCTAGAATCCACAGCAGGGACTGGAAATCTGCTCCCTTTGCCCCTCCCCTCTGTCTCCTGCCCTGTGAGATGGGGACTGGGCGTCAATCTGCAAAGTCACTTCTGGGTCTGAAATGGCTGCTCTGTTCAATCCCCCTTGCAGTGCACGGGCTGCGGCCACGAGCCAGCGGGTCCATACGGAGCAGCTCTGCTCAGTAGCTCTGGGTAGGGAACATTAAGGATCATTTTGCCTGGAAGGCCCCGCGGTTTCCCAATTGATTTGCCTTTTTTCTTTCCGTAACCCCAACCTGATACATTTTCATTAAACTTTCCCGGCCCAGCGGCCGCTGCAGATTGTAAAACTTTTGGACAAGCCCTTGATCGATCTTTATTGCTGCAGCAGCAGTTGGCACCTGAGCAGTTGCACAGCTTGGGGGGAAAAGTGCTTGGCAAAGGAGCCAGGTTTTATATCAAAATCTGCTCCGGGTGGGCCTGTTGGAACGCATCGTGCTGATGAGGCTCTGGCAGGGCCCAGCTGTAGCCGGGTCGCTCTGGGGCCCTCCCTGGCTGGAGCTGATTAAAGGGGATATGACGTTATTGATATAAACTGGGACCATATAGAACATGGGTTGCAACCAAGGCCCTGTAGTGGCACCAGATCCTATGTAAAGGGGGTCATATAAGGTGTCTAAGACCAGGTTACGGGTTACTGGTTATGATTATGCTGTCTGTATGTCTGTATCGTTATGTAGTTGAAGTTATAAGTATTGGCGGTATACTGTCTGTATTTCAAACTTGTGTGGTGTTACCGGGAAAGATCCCGGACAGGTTGGTGTCAGCTCAGCTTAGCCTGCTTGATGGCCCATTAAGGACCATCAGCTACACAACTGACCCATTGAGAGGAGGCAGATACGCCTTGTGACTCAGCAGGGTGTGCAGAAACTGGCTCATGTGACTGCAGACTCCATTTTGCTGGGTAACTTTCCACAGTAAGAACAAAGAATGGTGTCCTTACCACCTGCGAAAAGCCTATATAAGGCGGAGGCCTCATCTTCCATCTTGTCTTCAATCCTGCTTCTTACCTCTGGAGGCGACTTTGCTACAAACTGAAGCTCGCACAAGGCGGACTGATGACCCATCCCCAGTGGGGATGTTCTCCAGGAGACTTGAAATTTAAACCTGGAAGTTTACTCCATCACTGCCACAAGCCTGAAAACTTAAAGAATTTGCCATTACTGCTATGTAATTGATTCCAGTTTAACCAATTCTAGCTTCTCATCTCTATCTTTTTTCCTTTGTTAGTGAATAAACCTTTAGATTTTAGATTTCTAAAGATTGGCAACGCATGATTTGTGGGTAAGATCTGTATGTGGGTATATTGACCTGGTCTGGGGCTTGGTCCTTTGGATCGAGAAGAACTTTTTTTTTTACTCGTTGTGGGTTTTCATAACGTTCATCCCCAGGACTGTGTGCGGATGGTGGTGATACTGGGCGAGACTGAGTGTCGTAAGGAAATATCTTGTGTGACTTGGTGTTAGCCACCGTGGGGTTGAAACCGAAAGTCATTTTGTCTGGGCTGGTTTGGTTTGCCTTAGAGGTGGAAAAACCCCAGCCTAGGGCTGTGACTGCCCTGTTTGAGCAATTGGTCCTGATTTGGCACTCTCAGTTGGGTCCCGCCAGAACCGCATCGTCACAGGGGGCCACGCTGAGGTTCTTGAGTAGACACAGAACAGCAGCTTCCCTGCACTCTTGCCTCAACCCTGACGTGAGGGTCCCTTCTTAGAGGTGGGAGGGGAAGTCTGTGTCCGCGACCCACCCAGAGCTGAGCCTGCTAGCAAAGTGCCACTTCTGCTGGTGATTTTTGGCGTGTCTGTTCCCTGGGGACCTAGACTGAGTCCCACCAGTTCATTTCACACCAGCCCCAGGACCCCAGCAGAATGAAGATGGATGGTTAAGGCACAGACTTGGGAGACCTGGGATCAGATCCCGGCTCTGCGTGTGACTCTGCAAGTCACTTCAGTGCCTAAATCCCTTTGGGGATCTGGGCTCAACTCCCATTGATTTCAATAGGCGTGAAGCACCTAAATGCCGCTGGGCCTTAGTCCCTCTGTGCCTCAATTTCCCCTCTGTACTAATGGCTCTTTCCTGCCTCATGGGGGGTTCTGAGGATAAACACATAGAAGATCGTGAGGTGCTCGGGTACGATGGAAGTTGGGGCCATGCAAGTACCTCAGACTAGCAGAGATGAGGTGAGCAGAACAGTGGCCTGGGTTCATTTCGGTACCCAGTTCCCTTTGAAATAGGAGGCAGTGTTGTCCAGTGGCTAACGCACAGGGTTCTCTTCCCACCTCTGCCACTGATTGACTGTGACCTTGTGAGTCACTTCCTCTTCTCTCTGCCTCAGTTTCCCATCTGGGGATAATGGTACCTGTATTTGTAAGTGCTGTGAGAGCACCAGTGAAACGCAAAGTAGTCGTATTTGTGAAATCCAGACTTGCCACCCCGTCCCCGCAAGGGAGCTCAGCTCCCCAGGGGGGTTCTGTGCTATCTGAAGAAGCTCAGTACTGCAGCACGGCTGGACGTGCAAGGGAGGAGAGAGATTCTGGCCGGGCCCAGCCTCTATCAGGACACACAAATAAATAACATCTGAACAGGGAACGCCGTGGATCGAGCTGTATCTTGTTGAAACAGACGGTGCTTCAAAACTGGCAGTGCTCCTTTCAGGGTAACGCAGGACCTGGCCATTGGAAACTGGAACAAATTGCTTTCCTCTTCTCTGTCTTGCTGCTGTTTTGCAGTAGGTTTAGGGGCATCTCCTGGGAGCCGGGTCCCCTTTCCCTCTGACCTTCTGCTAGGGCTTTGTCTGGCAAGGCCATGCCACCCGTGACAAGTGACAGCAGCTGAGCCCTCACTGGGAAGCCATTGTGTTAAGAGTTGGTGGCTAACAGCAGTGCTTAGCTCTCACGTAGCACTGAGGTCCCATCCAACCCTGATATTCTATGAAGCGAGTTGTCCAGATCAGTAGCAGAGCTGGGACTAGAACCCATAATATCCCGACTTATTCCAGTGCCCTGTCCTCAGTCTGTTCGGGATCTGCTCAGGCTAAGCTGTAATAAGCCCCTCTCCGACCCCAGTAAGAGTGCCCCTGTGCCCTTGTGAACGGCTTTAACTAAACTGCTTTAAATTCACACCTCTAGTTAGACTGTGAAATATAGACTGTATATAGACCAGGCCTGACTGAGCTAAGCTTAAGAGCAGTTTAAATGAGTCCAAGTGTGGTTACTCTAAGGGTTTGCCCTGCTTAAATTGATCACTTCTGCTGCTCCTAACTTTCTTGCCCTGCCTTGGAGTTGTACCCACTCGCCTACACGTAACTGACCCTGCTGCTTACAGCTCCGCTTCAACCGTGGCCACCTGCTGGAAATGTAAGGGAGGCTAATCCCTGTAGGCCACGTGCCGAGAGACCCAAGGAACGCGCCGAGCAGGAGGTGGAAGGAGGCTGGAGTTCAAGCAGCCCCTGCGCTACCCCTCTCTCAGCCCCTTTGCAAGTTACGTCACTAGAGGCTCCTCAGTGTCAGGAGGGCTAAGGGACTGAGAGCATCCGAGAGTCCAGCTGACACCACGTTCCATGTCCCCTTTGAATCCAGCCTTTGGCCTTAAACTTCCCAGCCAGCGGGAGGCAGGAGAGCAACTGAGTCATCTGTAAGAGACCCAGCAAAACTCCAGCCAGCAGCTAATTGAATTGCACTTGAGAGCCCGCTTGTAGGTTGGCGGGAGGAAGCTTTGGTTCCTGTCAGCCCCCGGCGGGGCATTGTGAATGGAAATTTGTCCTGGGCGATCAGACTGGTACGCTGGCTTGCATGCCCAGGGGTTCGCGAGGTCACTAGTAGACTGGTTTTCACTTGGGGTGGGCTACCCAGCCTGCTGGATTAGGAGCCCAGTGCAAGCAAAGAACTCCGTGTTAGCAACGCTTGCCGTGGGGCCAGAGGACGAAGCAGAGCTCTCTAGCTTTGTGGCTCAACTGGAGCCAGGCTCTCAGGGTTTGTGCAGCTAGTCCGTCCCCGTCCCAGAGGCTGGGCTGTGGAAATGCACCTTCCTTGGTTGTCTCTTTCCCCATCCTCCCAGGGCTGGGGAACAATGACCATTGGCCTGTTCTGCAGGCCCTGGACAGACCCCTGGACTGGCGCAGAGCCCTCTGAATGTGTGGGGGAAGCAGAGGTAGGGGAGAAAGATGGTGCCACATTAGCAAACTCAGCCGCAGTCCTCTCTCGCTCTGGCTGGTGGAGAGCTTCCCAATGTCTCCTTCTCCCAAAGCCCCTTCATGCCTCCTGGTAAGTGGTAGGTCACCCTCCTGTGTTCCTAGCCAGAGTAACGTGAGTTCTTCTGCCCCGGAAACCCCATTCGCTCCCCCGAAGCACTAACCCATTGACACACTTGTTTCCCATACTCCCCTAGGGCATTTCCCAGGCAGTGTTCATCGGCCATGACTGGGGCGGAGCTGTGGTGTGGAACATGTCCCTCTTTTACCCAGAGCGAGTGAGGTAAGTCACCGTCAGATGGCTCCCCTATCATTTAGTCTTCAAAGGGAGCGGGGGGTACTACCGGATGAGCTTTCTGACTTAGTCGTGGGTTGTTTGTTTGTTTTTTTGTTTTTTCAGTCTCTCCTGCAATGAGATGATTTTGGGAATAGAATGCTGAGAAAATGCTCCCAATTCCTGCTATTGTGACCAGAAGATTTTTTTGTTCCCCATATAAATTGTCACCACAATCACCAGCTTGACTTTTGAAAATATTTATTTGCTCAGAACTTTGTTAGAAGAGAGGTTCTGCTCTGAGAAGTGATAGTACAAAGACGCCTCCACTGACTCACCAGGTCTACTCCCTGGTGAGTGTCAGACGCAGAACTGTTCATTTGAGGGACAAAAGGTTATTTTTTACTGCTCTCTACTCTTGTTAGCCCTCAAGAGCCAACACAGCTGAGGGCAAGTGAGCTGGATTTTATTTCTCTTGGGGTATCAGCAATTGCACCATTAACACAGTTCCGGTCTGTTACACCTGTGCAACCCGGTGGCATTGCTCCGGTGTTACTGAAGTCATAACCTGAAAGCACTGGGGCTGCGCAGGTGTCACCAAGCACCTAATTTTTCCTACACGACCTTTAGAACTGGTGGTCCCCTGTGAGAAGGAAAGATCCCAGCATGACTCTGAGCCCAGCATGAGTTCCCAGTGTTGGCTAGTGGAGGAAAACCTCAATACTTAAACTGAGCGTGCTTGATGGAGTCACTGAGGCGTAACAAACATGACCTCTCACAAGACCATTTGTAGGGACGCTTTTCAGAGTAGAGCCTCACTAGGTGCAGCTAATGCTGGGAAAAGTTGTCAGGATACCAGCCCAGGAGACAGTTTCTCTGTTTAGACACTGAACAAGTGCAGCCTGAGTAGCAGCCTAGTAAGTTTTCTCTGCGCATCATCCTGCCAGGCTGCCCCAATCTCTCTGGTCTTAGATTCTGATCTCTCAATGTGGCCATAACGCACGTTGCCACAGTAAGAGTCCTGGAGCCTGAGCCACTTCCCGGTGAATTACTCAGCCAGGTCATGAAGTTGGATCTGGGACCAGCCTGCAGAACTGGGGTGACGGTGGCTAGAGCCTTAGTATATGGACCAAGTGGATCTGGAATTCAGTGACCTCTTTTGTTGGGCCCTTCCCCACTGACAAGTGATGCTTCACCACGGGAGGAGGCTCTGGGCACTCAGGGCTAGATTCTTAGATGGTGTAAATTGATGATCTGTTTAGGCCAATATGATTTTGGTGAATTATGCTTGCTGCAGACCTGCTCCTTAACCTGCTGTTACTCCCGGGGCCTGGGGTGTAATAGGAGTGACTGTCTCTGCTATCCATCTCCCCTGACCCAGTTCACAATTTACTGCTCTCACTGCCCTCCTATCACAGAAACAATGGCTCTGCTTCCCCCAGACTCCTTCACAGTGGAGTTCTAGTTAAGGTGCTCCATGTGCTCGAAGCTCAGAAGGAGCCCTTGAAAACGTCCATATCTCACCTCTCTGGAGCCTGCTCGTGGGTGACTCTCTGTCCCATGTAAATGCCCCTGTGTGCACACACGGCCCAATGCCAGTGTGTGAATTCGGAGTCTGCTGTTTAAATCAGAGTGTATCACTCTTGGTTGTAAAGTGGGTCTTTTGGTTTCTCCCTCTCTGATTCCTGCTGCTGGTGTCTTAGGGCAGTGGCTGGACTGAACGTGCCCTACAGACCTGCGAACCCCAATGTGGATGTCATGGAGATGATCAAATCCCATCCTGTGCTTGACTATCAGCTTTATTTCCAGGAGCCGGTGAGTACAAGCCAAAGATGTTCTATTCCCAGTGCACCGGGTAGGCTGGGTCTTTTTGGTCAGGTCGGTCAGTGGGGCAGCGATTTGGCTGTAGTGTGGGACAAATCGCGTGTAGTACCCGGCCAAGCCTAAGAAGGATTGGACCTGTTTCTTTGACTTTGGGACAGGCCACTTTTGGATAGTATCCACCTTGGCCTGTAGGGGGTTTATGGTTCCTCGACCCACCTGGTGTCCCAGGTAAGTCACTCTGTTTTGGCCTATTTGACACTTTTTGGCCTTAACATCTTTGGCTCGTGTCAAAGCAATAGCTAAGGGTTAATGGTTTCTTTTTACCTGTAAAGGGTTAACAAAGGAACCAAACACTGACAAGAGCACCAATCAGGAAACCGGATTTTTCAAAGCTTAAGGGAGGAATTTGGGGTGTTTCTTGGTCTTGGGTCTTTGTCTGTCTCGGCTCTCTCAGCTATGAGAGGGTCTATTTCCAGGCCTTCTAATCTTCTGTGTTCCCAGTTGAGTACAAAGTAGCAAAAGTATTTGCATCTGTGTATCTGGCTGGTGGAGTCTTTATGTGTATTTGGCTCTAAGTCATATTTAAATTGATTGTTTTTGGTAAGGCTGTTTATCCCTTTTCTATGGTTTATTCTTTCTATAAGTGAAAACCTGTATCTTACCATCCAGGTTACAGAGATGTTTTTACTATTTCTTTCTTTTTTTCATTAAAGTTTTGCTTTTTAAGACCTGTTGATTTTTTGTTTCTAGTTGACCCACCAGGAAATTGGTGGAGAAGGAAAGACAGGGGGAGGGGGAAACTGCTCTGTGTTTAACTCTCCTAGTGTCCCAGGGCGGGAGAAAGCTACGGGGAAGAGAGATAGAATCTTTTCTGTTTCCCTGTCTTTGGTTTGTCTCTTGTGGAAGAGAGGAGACATGCTTCTTGGTATTGTGATGTAAAGAGGTTGCATCAGTAACTCTCAGGTTAGCCCAGAGAGGAAATTCTGGTGGGAGAGAGGTGGGGGAATGGTTTATTTCCCTTTGTGGTAAGACCAGAGCCTCTGAGTCTTGGGGTCCCCAGGGAAGGTTTTGGGGAGACCAGAGTGAGCAAGACACTGGAAATTCTTGGCTGGTGCAGCGATATCAAATTAAGCTGGTAATTAAGCTTAGAGGGGTTCATGCTAGCTTCTTCGGTTATGAACGCTAAGGTTCAAATCTGAGTAGGAAGCTATGACATGGTGGCAGCACATGGGAAAGTAAGAATCCAAAAGCCAGTAAGATTATTAATTTGCTTCTCTGCTAGCTGGTTTATAGCAGAAGGGAAGGGTTTATTTTTTTAAACTGCAGCCAGAGAATTTTTTTTTCCTTGCTCCTGCTAGTAACATCTTTGGCTCGTGTCAAAAGCAGATAGCTAAGGGTTAATGGTTTCTTTTTACCTGTAAAGGGTTAACAAAGGGAACCAAACACTGACAAGAGCACCAATCAGGAAACCGCGATTTTTCAAAGCTTAAGGGAGGAATTTGGGGTGTTTCTTGGTCTTGGGTCTTTGTCTGTTCGTGCTCTCTCAGCTATGAGAGGGTCTATTTCCAGGCCTTCTAATCTCTGTGTTCCCAGTTGAGTACAAAGGTAGCAAAAGTATTTGCATCTGTGTATCTGGCCTGGTGGAGTCTTATGTGTATTTGGCTCTAAGTACAATTTAAATTGATTGTTTTTGGTAAGGCTGTTATCCCTTTTCTATGGTTTGATTCTTTCTATAAGTGAAAACCTGTATCTACCATCCAGGTTACAGAGAATGTTTTCTATTTCTTTCTTTTTTTCATTAAAGTTTTGCTTTTTAAACCTGTTGATTTTTGTTTCTAGTTGACCCACCAGGAAATTGGTGGGAGAAGGAAAGACAGGGGGGAGGGGGAAACTGCTCTGTGTTTTAACTCTCCTAGTGTCCCAGGGCGGGAGAAAGCTACGGGGAAGAGAGATAGAATCTTTTCTGTTTCCCTGTCTTTGGTTTGTCTCTTGTGGAAGAGAGGAGACATGCTTCTTGGTATTGTGATGTAAAGAGGTTGCATCAGTAACTCTCAGGTTAGCCCAGAGAGGAAATTCTGGTGGGAGAGAGGTGGGGGAATGGTTTATTTCCCTTTGTGGTAAGACCAGAGCCTCTGAGTCTTGGGGTCCCCAGGGAAGGTTTTGGGGAGACCAGAGTGAGCAAGACACTGGAAATTCTTGGCTGGTGCAGCGATATCAAATTAAGCTGGTAATTAAGCTTAGAGGGGTTCATGCTAGCTTCTTCGGTTATGAACGCTAAGGTTCAAATCTGAGTAGGAAGCTATGACATGGTGGCAGCACATGGGAAAGTAAGAATCCAAAAGCCAGTAAGATTATTAATTTGCTTCTCTGCTAGCTGGTTTATAGCAGAAGGGAAGGGTTTATTTTTTTAAACTGCAGCCAGAGAATTTTTTTTTCCTTGCTCCTGCTAGT
>NC_133771.1:5391945-5429488 GCF_003597395.2 Chelonoidis abingdonii | reverse complement strand
CTATTCCCAGTGCACCGGGTACGTGTGCTCCATGGGTTCTGTTCCGCCTGCCAGTCCCATGATGTAAGGCACCAACAGAGAACTTCACCTGAGGAAATATAAAAGATGGCTCTGGCTAGAGGGCCAGATTCGGAGCTGCTGTAAATCCGTATAACTGGATTGACTTCAGTCTAGCTCTGATGGCTTCCACCAGTCAAAGATCTAGCCCCATAGAGCCATAAATGGAGTTGAGCCGAAGGGGAGAGCTTGTAAGGTAATAACACAGCTGGAGCGGAGAAAGTTTGCCTGACAGAGATGGTTCCATTGGTGATGCTCTGTCTCCGCCCTTGGTCATATGCACCACTGATGATGCAGTGTGTACCAGTGGGTGCGCTCTGTCCATCAGATGAGATGTTAAACTGAGACTGATTCTGTCTGTATTGGTATCTGCCCAGGCAGGGGGTTAAAGATCCCCTAGCACTATTCCAAAAGTGTTAAGGGACAGTCGCAGACTCCTGGGCACTGCTCCTCCCTTCTTACCACCTTTGGAGATCTCAACCTCAGTGGAAACCAGTTCCAACGTCCAACTGTCTAGAAAGGGTCATGGAATTGAGGAAGCCGCTGCAGGGTTTGCGCAAGGATCTGCAAGATGCATGAGTTACCCTGCCCGGCTTTTTAAATAACCCTGCGCAACAAATTCCTGTTCTTGCCTCCAGTGCCTTAGAGGCTTTGTAATCCGAGCATTACAGGCGCTGGGCATGAGCAGTGCCAGGTTAAAGACAGAAGACGCATGCCACGCTAATGGGCGTGTGCACTGCTCACGAGCAAAGGCCATTGGCTGGGACTAGGCAGGACTCCCATTCGCCTTTCCAAGCATGGCCAAAGCATGGAAAACTTCACAAGTTGCCCCAAGCCAATGGGTCAGCAGAGGGCGTGGCGGGATTGCCTTCATCTGGCCACCTACAGCTACCTTGACGCTTTGCAGCCATGACCAGCTGTTAAGTCCTAAGGGACATTGAGTCCAGTCCCCTGCTAGCACAGGCGACCAAGTCTCCTGTAGCAGCAGAGTGCAGCAGGCCTCCTCAAAACAGCTCTGCTTCCTTACATGCACACCACGACGCCTGGCTGTTCTGGCCGATAGCTGCACCCTGCAGCTTGAACTCTGCATCACAACTAGCGCACACGCATCGAGTCCCTGCTGGGAATTGCATCCCAGCATGTACCTACCTGGACTTCTGCAGCAGAGGGGAGCGTCCCAGTGTCTTCGCTGCCTGGCTGGCTGGGTGAGTGGGGCTCATCATTGAATCAGATGTAACCGAACTCTCCCTTGCTGTGTGCCCCCTGCTAGGGACGCAGCCCCAGCTGCTGGGTCAGCATGCCGTCAGCAACTGCTGAGCCAGGCTGGGGCAGCAGGATCGTTCCTCCCCGAGCTCTTGTGCTGAGGTGACACATCCGCACCTCAGCGACTCACAGGGAGGCTGCTGAGGCCACATCAGAGCCCCTGGCTCGGCAGCAACTGTGGAACCTGTCTGCTTCCTTATATCCCCTGGGGTACCCTGTGTGTCCTGAAAAGATCCCCCCAGTTTTTCCACAGTCCTCATCACCCTTGTTGAGGAGAAGAACGGACAGGACCGGGGCCCGTTCCTGGCGAGGAATGTTGCATTCTGTTCCCACTGGGGCAGAACATCCTGCTTCCGTGTGGCTCTGTGACCCAACGGCTCATGGCTCAAGAGCAGAGAGTCGAGCTCACGTTTCTTGTGCGTTGCCCTCCAGGGCAATGGGTTAGTACCAGGGCAGCCTGGAATCCCTCTGAGAGACACGCCCACAGCCGCATGGCTGCGGAACCCGCCACAGCTGACAGATGTCTGCCTGGACAAAAACCCCTTCCAAATGGGCTCTTCCCAGAGAGGGCTGGAGCAGATCGAGATGAAGAGGAGCCCTAATACGTGTCAGGTGCTAGAGCCTGCTGGGAAAGTCTCTGGCATTAAAGCCAGGCATGCGGAGTAATTACAGCGGGTGTGGAGTGATTGCAGCGGATTGGTGCTGGCAGGTGGCTCTCGTTAGCTAGCCCCGGGTACGAGAGGGATTGGTGTGTCTCTGTGGGAATGAAGGGATGAGGGCAGAAGAGGTCCTGCAAGGACAGTCAAGGAGCAGGTACGTTTCAGGGAGAACTCAGGTTGAGTTCCAAGCCCCGGGGAGGGGAAAAGTGCAGAGTACAAACGGTTTGGTTTTATTCTGAGCATGTCTACACTAGAAGCGCTACATTGGTGCAACTGCACCAACGCAGCATGTCTGGCGACGATGCCGTATGCCAATGGGAGAGTGTCCCCCGCTGACAGAGCGCCAGCGTGGAGAGCGCTTTGGTCTCTGTAACTTGGGTCACTTTTTCCCCATCTCTGAGCGAGGTAAGTTAGATCGACTTACACGGTCGTGTAGACTTGCCCTCTGTCTGGAGCAGGGTGGGAACTCCACCTCCTCAGTCCCTGTTCTCTGTGCAAAATTAAATGGAGACAGCAGCCTCTCTCCACAGAGGGCAGGTGGCTAACAAACCATGGCTCATCTCAGAGCTGGGGGCCGGGCCTCTGAGCTGCGCTGAGGATGGGAATTGTATTTCTGCCTGTCGGAGGCAGAAGGCCGAGCCAGTGTCACTTAGAGCATGTTAGAAATCCGATTAGCTGACTCGAACTGGTGGTGCATGGCGAGTTTTCCAGCGTGAATTCCGCCCTGGCCTTGCATATTCCCTTCACACTTTGTCTTTTAAATGATAATTAGGCAGATGGCGCCTCAATGTGTTTTCAGCCAAGAGGCAGAGCTGGGCTTTGTTTGTCATGATTGGCAGGCAGGTGAGGAGATAAAGAAAGAACAGAGGGACTTTCTGGTGCTTTCAAGATAGGCAGATGCTCCTGCCCTGTGAGCAAAGAGGCCTTGGCAGGGGGAATGAAAGGGGATATTCTGAGCTCTGCTGCATAGGGGCTTGAGGATGAGAATGAGGAATTGAAGGGATGGGATTTTAAGAGGGGCTATACTCACACAGGCATAGTATTGATTCTCACAGCAGAGCGCGGTGGCTGGGTGGGGAGATTATAGTCCAACCTTATTTTCCTGGAGGAGTGAGGAGCTATTGGAAAACATTGAGGAAAGAAGGGGAGGCTCAGGGAGGCTCTGAATCTGAAGGGCAGTGATGGTAGGGTCTGGAAGTTCCTGTCTGGGGATGTGACTGACCTGCCATTAGTTTGGAGCTGCTTTGCTGACCAGGGGTTTTAAACTGGGTCTTTCTAGTGTGATATTTACACAGAGGAGCAGCCAGGCTGCGTAGCCCCCCAGTTTGAAACCCCCGACTCTCTGGAATCCTATTAAACTCTGTGGAGTTGAGTCATCTTTCTGAGCTAGGCATGTGAAGCCGTGTGCGATACATGGTGGATGTTTCCTTCCGGGTGAGCCCATGAGCTTCTCTTCACTTTGCCCGAATGGCCGAGACCACATTTGCAAGCGGAGTGTAGAAGCTGCATCCTGGCTGCCTCTGCACGAGCAAACGGGACAGCTGCACAGGCAGAGGGGTAACTAAGCACCTGAATGCCTATTTGCACCTGGCCTGACCCGTACATGGACACAGACATGCTTTTTGGATCATACAAAGAAAAGGCCGTTCCCCAGGCAGGAGTTTGGAACAGCAGTGAATGGGATGGTCATAAATACCCCAGGACAGCTGCGTGGCGTAATCGGGTGGCTCCAGGCCCCAGCACGCCAAGCACGTGCTTGGGGTGGCAAGCTGCGGGGGGCGCTCTGCTGGCGCCGCGAGGGTGGCAGGCAAGCTGCCTCCGGCGGCTTGCCTGCGGAGGGTCTGCTGGTTCTGCGGCTTCGGAGGACCTCCTGCAGGCACCTGCGGTGGAAGCCACGGGACCAGCGGACCCTCCGCAGGCAAGCCGCCGGAGGCAGCCTGCCTGCTGTGCTTGGGGCGACAAAATCCCTAGAGCCACCTCTGGTTGTAATTAAACAGCCTTTAACCACACAACCAAACAAACTTCCGTACCTGGCTCTAGGAGCCGCATCAGGCATCTTCTGGCTTTATAATTCGACGAACCTTCATCTTTAAAGCTCACCCCTCTGGCAGGGAACAGCCCCCAGAGCCAGCTAGCACGGTGAAATCTTTCTGTACATGAAGGGTTTGCAAGCGTGTGCTGTTCCAGCCTGACAAATCCCAGGGTTGAGCGGAAATCACAGCTTTGCCTTAACCGCCAGTTATTAAACTCCAACACGCTGTCTTCATCTGGAAGTTAAGTCTCCATATCCAACTGAAAGCCATTTATGTTCTTGGCTCCTTTCTCTGCACTTTCACATGCATGATGCCCAATTGGACAGGGTGCAGCGGATCCAGACACAGCAGTATTTCTGTCTGCTTTTTTTAAATGGTGCGGGGGACGGGGGGGCATCTGCTCAGCATCCCGCGGTGCAGAGCTGCAGTGGTCGGATATGAAACCTGGACTGTTGTCTGCATAGCAGAGCGATGGGCAAATACCTTGGCTTAACGAGGGGGGGTGCTGTATAAGCTTCAGAGGATACAGCTCTGCTGAGGCACCTCAATTCCGGCCTGCAGCACCCCCTGTCCTTGCAGGGATGGCAGAACGATGCCCCTGCACTCCTCACAGCTCTGCCAACATGGATCAATCCTGCACCCCGTATGAGCCTGGGCTCCCACACACGGTTGTCTGCTGATGCACCTCACTCCTGTCCTGCGGCACTCCTACTATTCCAGACCAGGATTCCCTGCACCTGTCTCCGCTCAGGCCCCATGACTCCCCCTGCTAGGCCAGCCCTGCCCCTGGTCTCCCCACTCCCCAAAGCTTACCAGTGCCCCTGGGTGCGGTGTGCCCTATGGGAATGAGCACGGGCCTGGGAGTCGGGAAATCTGGAGAATTACTGATGTCTCGGGGGATTGTCTGAGTTTAGACTGGAATTTTTAAAAGAACCCAGTGGGGAGTTAGGTGAGTAACTCTTTTGAAAATCCCAGCCTGGCTGCAGGTCTGAAGCTGTGACTCACTGTATGGAGAAGATGAGGGATCTGAGAGCCCTCTAGGGCAGCAGGCTTCCCCCTGGCTGAGGACTGAGGGGAGGACTCTACTTTTTCCACCTCAATGTGCAAGAGGTCAGTGGGTGGAGGGAGGTGAGGGCCAGTAGAAGCAGGGCAGGGTTGGGAGAAGCGGCAGGCAGGGGTGGCAGGATCATGAGACTGGCACTGAGATATGTTTAGGCGCTGCAGTAAGAAGCAGACTTATATCGCTACAGCATCCTACGTGAATTGCGTGGGAAGCTGGGACACTCGCTGGTTCCACTTCCTAAGGTCTCAGGCCAAAGAGTCTTTCTGCTTTTGAGGCACCCGGGGCCTCATGCCTGGATTATGCAGGGAATATGGATGAAAACCCAGCCAGAACCCCTGGGCTCCGTGCTGAGAGTGCATGAGACAGGCATCCTCCTTGGGTCTGATGGGAGCACGCAAGCCGCTTCCAAAGCCTCGCACACCAGGGCTGCCGTCCCTGCTGGCGCTGGCTTCAGCTCGGATTGGCTTGTGGAGCTTTCACGAGAATGATGAGAGGTAAGAGCCGGTGATTGCAGATGCAAGTACTAGTGCCTACAGTTTGCCCAGCTGTGCCCGCCGGGCCCACGGTTAGAAGTGGCAGTGGTTAGCTGGGCAGCTGCGAATTAGCTCCTCACCTGGAGAATTGTGTCCAGTTCTGGGTGCCACATTTCAGGAAGGATGTGGAGAAATTGGAGAGAATCCAGAGAAGAGCGACAAAAAATGATTAAAAGTCTAGAAAACATGACCCATGAGGGAAGATTGAAAAAAAATGGCTTTGTTTGGTCTGGAGAAGAGAAGACCGAGAGGGGACATGATAACAGTTTTCAAGTACATAAAAGGTTGGTACAAGGAGGAGGGAGAAAAATTGTTCTCCTTAGCCCCTGAGGATCGGACGAGAAGCAATGGGCTTAAATTGCTACAAGGGAGGTTTAGGTTGGCCATCAGGAGAAACTTCCTGTCAGGATGGTTAAGCACTGGAATAAATTGCCTAGGGAGGTTATGGAATCTCCACCCATAATTTTTTAAGAGCAGGTTTGGCAAACACCTGTCAGGGATGGCCTAGATAATACTTAGTCCTGCCTTGAGTGCAGGCGACTGGACTAGACGACTTCTCAAGGTCCCTTCCAGTTCTGATTCTATATACCATTGCTATTAATATCAGTAGTGGTGTTTATGTATGAGACGATATATCACCACACACACTCTCTCTCTCTCTCTCTCTCTCTCTTATATCTTACTGTTAGGATCTGGTCACCCTAGGAGGGGGTGAGCAGGGACACCATGAAGGGCATGTCCTGAGAGTGAGTTGACGATCACCAGCTAATGGGAATTGCATTTACACTTCAGTCTCTGCATGTGGTTTCTGGGTGGGTGGATCAGAGCATCAATTTCTTCTGAAGGCAGTTTCCAATCTGGATGGGCAGAGAACGTACTTTGAAGTCTGTTCCTGCCAGACAGTGACCGGAATTAATAGCAATGCAAGGAGGCTAGTGAACCAGCACTTTCCCTTTGAGATGATTGGGAGTGAATGTGTTTTATTAGGGCTCATGGAAAAAGACACGAGTGATGATGCTGACCAGACTCAGGTGTAGCACAGCCTTTCACACGGCTCGGTTAGTGCACCCCAGTCCTGTTTCCCACCCCCCATCTCCATTCCAGTCCTGAGCCTGGCACTGCATTCAGTCAGGCTAAATACTGCAGTGTGTTTTAATGGGCATAGCTGGGGCCTGGGATGAGCTCCACCAACATTTATTCACTTGCTGCGCTGGGAGTTAAGCCCCGACTGCAGCTGGAGACGTTGAGGGGGAAGCGGTCGGTATTGGATCTGTTCTGAGGACAAAGGGAAGTTTGGGGTTTCGAGGGCTGTTCAGCGTCTCGCCCACTGCAAAACTTCACTACAAAAGTGAGGATGGGGAGATCTGTCTTCGCTGCAGTTAGTCCAGGCTCTTACCCGGGGGTTGTCATAGTATTCTATCCCCAATCTGAACCTTAGAGTCCAAAAAATGAGGTACTAGCATGAATTCCTCTAAGCTTAATTACCAGCTTAGATTTGACAAGCTGCCACCACCCAAAAATATATAGTGTTTTGGGGCACTCTGGTCCCCTCAAAAACCTTCCCTGGGGACCCCAAGACCCAAATTCCTTGAGTCTTCACAAACAAAGGGAATAAACCATTTCCCTTCCCCTCCTTTCTTCCTCCCAGATCTTTCCCGCCCTGGGTACACTAGGAGAGAGAGACAGATTCAAGCTCCTGTGAATCTAAACAAAGGGATTCCCCTCACCCAGACCAGATTCAAGCTCCGTGAATCTTTTTCCCTTCTCCCACCACTTTCCTGGGTAAGTACAGACTCAATTCCCTTAGAGCTAACAAGGGGAAAAAAATCACATTAGAAAACTTTAAAAAGAAAGCTTTTTAACTTTAAAAAACAAAAAGAAAAAATTGTCTCTGTAAATTCAAGATGGTAAAATATTACAGGGTCTTTCAGCTTATAGAAATGGAGAAAAAGCCTCCTCCAGCAGAAATACAATTTAAATACTTTCCAGCAAAACATACAAATTTGCCAATACAGCAAATACAAACAATTTAAAAGACGATAACCGGCCTTTCTTAATACTCCTTTTACTGAATAGATAAGAACTGAGCAGGGAGATTGGCAGAAAGCCTGGTTGCACCTCTAGTCCTGTCAGGACCAGAGAGCACAACCAAACCCAAAAACCACAAACAAAGGCTTCCCTCCCTTGAGATTTGAAAGTATCTTGTTTCCTGATTGGTCCTCTGGTCAGGTGTTGTTTGTTAACCCTTTCCAGGTGAAAGAGACATTAACCCTTTGCTATCTGTTTATGACAGGGGTGGCCCCTAACCACCTTCCCCTCCCCACACATATACCTTTCCCATGAGTGTCATGGTTCTTTCTGCTCGGGGTAGCTGGTCCCGTTGGAGGTGTGGGGTGGAACCTATGTCCCACCTTCACTTGGGCTGGTAGCCAGGATGCAGGCTAAACCGCTCGGTGCTGATAGTCCTCCAGGACCTTCCCACAATTCCCCCTGTGCGCCCAGCAGGCCAGGCAAGCTCTCCCACAGTTCAGTGGGGAAGAATCATAGAGCAGCTCAGTTTGCTGCAGCACAGAAACACATGGGCTGTGCCCCCAGAAGTCCTAACGACATACGGGGCGGGGGAGCACGGTCCCAGTGGGTGGCAGGAACTTGAGCAGGGCTTTGCGGGATGGCTGCTGAGGGGGAGAGCGGGAGCAACTGGCATTTAACAAGAAAGCAAAACCTCAAAAGGGGTCTCATACAGCCTCGGGAAATGCAGTGTCAGCTTCTGGGCTTCAAATTAATATGCACATATGTTACTTGCTCCCCTCTGATAGGCTCATTTAGACTTGCCACGCTTGCAGTGAAGGACACATCGCAAAGTCATTGCGGAGTGAGGGTCTGTCTAGTTCCGTTCTTACTCGTAGCAAGGCCAAAAGGGGCCGTTGTGATCATCTGGTCTCCCCTCCTGGCTGGCACAGGCCAGAGAACTCCCAGCGGTCTAGGAGCTGAACATCTGGATATTCAAGGAAGTGCAGCATAGCTTGGCAGGGTGTGCTGCTATTTTTGCCTAGTGGCTGTGGCTCATATCATAGAATCATAGAATATCAGGGTTGGAAGGGACCTCAGGAGGTATCTAGTCCAATGCCCTGCTCCAAGCAAGACCAATCCCCAACTAAATCATCCCAGCCAGGGCTTTATCGATATCCCAGTTCAACTAGCATCAGTCTCTGGGAGGCGAAAGGCACCTACATACTATGGGGCTGGGTAGCAGTACAAAACCCTAGAACAGCCCAAGGCTTCAGGGCTATTAAGATAATCCCTCCAGATCCAGGGTAAATAGGATTTCTGAATGCAGGTGCCATAATTACAGGGCTTGCTGTCCCTCCCCCGTCTCTGGTGTCTCCAAAAGCACTCTCCCCGATGCCTCTCCTGGGATGAATCCTGCAGTTCTCCACTCTCAGACCAGGCCCTGGGGCACAGCGTCCCTGTGGTTCACTGTACTTAGCCAGCAGGTTCAGCCCCTGCACTTCTTCCCTGAGGGCATCTGTGACCAACAGTGACCAGACCTGGGATTAAACCAAAGTATCGTTTAATCTTAACAGTAGGAGCAAAGCTAATGGAAGTGTAAAAGGATTGTAAAACACTGATGGTCTGTCCTACCTGGAGGCTTATCATGCTGAGGTGTGACTTGGAAGGCAGACCCCCAGTGGGTGTGTGTGTGGGTCTGTCTGTTCCCTCAAATGATAGAGCCCCCTCCCTGGAGGGGGTAAGTTTTAGCCAACCAGAAATCCGTTGTTTTCTCCTCCAAGGCTCTTTTGCCCAAAGCTAGCCGTGTGCATTGTCTGCTGCAGGGGGTGCAGCTGCACCAGCATCTGTAAATACACCACATATCCCTGTGCCTGGTATACCTATCTCATAGAGCTGGAAGGGACCTTGAAAGGTCATTAAGTCCAGTCCCCTGCCTTCACAGCAGGACTATGTTCTGCCCCTGATAGATTTTTGCCCCAGATCGCTAAATGGCCTTTCAAGCATTGAGCTCACAACTCTGGGTTTAGCAGGTCAACACTCAAACCACTGAGCTATCCCCCCCAATAACGTCTCAAGCCTGAAGCAAATATAAATAGGGCTGTGACAGAATGGATTTATTTCCCTTGGCATGCCAGGCTGCATCAGCCAGACAGTTTTAATTCTCATTGCTTCAAAACAGCTGGAGAGCCAGGGCCTGTCATTTATTATTTATTCTCTCCTTTCGACGAATAATGATTCCACTGGGCAAAGCGAAATGAAATTACTGCGTATTCCCTGGAAAGCCTGTATCAGCGCTCAGCTCCGCGTGCTGCCCCTCTGCCACCACCACTGCAGCTTCCCAAGGAAGTGGAGCCACTGCCATGCGGACGTCAGCCTGGGAGCAATTTATATGGACTCTGGCAGTTAGCGCACACTACCCGGACCAAGAAGTGATTGCATGGCGGGAGGCAACTAGGCCTCATTGGGCCACCCACAGAGAGGTGGGCACGTGAACTTGGGAGTGGCAAGATTCTGACAGCCCATCCCACCCCTGCCACAAAGGGGCGGGGCGGTGCCAGGCCTACCACAGAGGTTCATAGGAGATGTGGCTGTTAGCAGATGTATCTGGGCTCACGGTGGACAGGGCATGTCTGAGTTACTTGGAAAGAGGGATCCATCGGCGACAGCTGATACTGGCTCTGAGAAGAGCACCCGTTCCAGGGCATGGATGGCTTTCTTGCAGATGGGAACCAATAGTTGAGCGTTTGTGCGTGTAATCCCTCAGATTAGACATAAACTCAAGGCTCTTGTGGTTATCGAAGAACTCATGGTGCTTTTCCCAACAGCAAAGCAGTTAACCCGTTTGCCCTGGGCAATCTCCATGCTGGGTAATTGCGTTCTGCCTCCCAGAATTGCCGGATTCTTTGTGTCCCATCGCAATTCAGTGCATTGTTGCTGCCTCATTCCATCCCAGCGCTGGCTGCATTTCAGTGCGGGCCAAAATGATTCTGATCTAAGTGGCTTATACAACAGTAAAGTTTCTCTCCTGGGAATTCAGTGTGGTAGACAGCCTGTAGCAGATGCTCCAGGCCTCCCTCGAATCTCTCACTAGTGAGAAGTATATAGTGGTGAGTAATACTTGTTTGGAGACACATGATGTAAAATTGTGAAGTGCTTTGATATCTACTAATGAAAATCCCTTTATAAGAGCTGGATATTGCTATTTATTGTTCGTTGCTAGCACTTAGTGCCTCTCTCTTAGAATCGCAGAATGAACATCAATCCACGCCACCCCCATCCCCACAGTGAGGTAGATGCTACTGTATTTTTTTACCCTATAGTCCATCCTGTGAGAGGTGGATAATGAAACCTTGAGTCCCACTGAAATAACGTGACCCTGTTCAATCCGTTACATTGAGTCAGAAGAACATGACATCCAGAAATGCCAGGCTACAGGGTACCACAACATCAAGAACTGAACCTGGCCTGTGTCTCCTGCAGCCTAAAAACCCCCCTGACATGGTTAGCACCGCTCAGTACACAGCAGAAAGAATCCGACACTTTGGTTCTGCAAACTGCCGAGCCTCTTGACAGGGGCGACGGATTCTTCCTAAAAGGGGGGGGGGGGGGGGGAGCATGAGGCCCTGGCCCTGCCTCTTCCCCTCCCTGAGGTCCTGCCCCTTGGCAAGCTGGAGCTGGGCCCCTCCATCTGCCAAGGGTGGGGGTACCCGAGAGCAGCCCCAACCCCTGGGTCTGCGACTCCCCACAGCTGCTTGGGCTTCCCGGGCCGCTATTACCTGGGCTAGGCTCCAGCTTCCTGCCTGGTCGGGGGGCAGGGCTTCAGGGGAAAGGGGAGGGGCAGAGGGCCGGGTCCATGGTGAAAAGTAGACAGGCTACACCTATACACTTTCAAAAGTGGGAGGGCCGTGGTCCCTTGGCCCCCCTGTTCTGGCGCCTCTGCCTCTCGGGTCTGGAAAATATGGTGAGAAATCTGCGGTGTGGCCTGCGCACGCAGCTTTCTCTCATTTTCCCTCTCTGTGAGGCTTTAAAATTAGGCGTGTGTTTGGTATGAAAAGCAACATTCTAGGCTTTTCCTGGGAGTTGCTCACAATTGCCGTCTCCTCCTCCCCCCCATCACAGATTGTCCCTGCAGGGCAGGACAGAACCCCTCGGTGCGTTTAACCCCCTCTTCCGTTGTTCTCAGTACATGCGAAGCCACTGCACATGTGAATCTCCAGACTGGACTTGGTAGACAAGACGCGCCTGCCAGCCTGATGCATTATCAGCCCTGGTGGAGCTGTAGGAATCTGCAAAAAAAAAAATCACTCTGCCCCAAAGCTGATTGATCTTTCCCCTTCTCTCTTCTTCTAAGATCATTTGGCTTTTCCCCAAATGAATTCTTCTGTTAATAGGTGCTTCATTTTAATTGACAGCTTGAGTGAGCGAAAGCAGAACTGAAAAGCAGACAGGGCCATTCAGTTAGTCTGGTCGACAGCTCAAACTCGTCAGCAAATAACCAGCCCAGAAAGCCAGTAACCAGGACTATTGACTGGCTTCTGCATGGTCTTAGGATAAACTGTCTTTAAATGTCACAGAGCCTCATACCTCTAGGGTGCCAGTTCACATCCCACCTGTGTTGACGGCAGTAAGGAAATTTCTAATGTGTTATTGGAGCCGTTCTTTAGGTCACCAGCTGGGTTGCAGCTCATCTGCATGGTCACCAGAAGTTTTCACATCGGACATCTGCTCGGTAGCCCCTATGTTAAATGAGTTGGTGGAGGGGGAGTGTCTCAGTCTAGTCCCCAGCGGCTGGGTGTGTATGTTTGGCACCGTTCCTGGCATGCTCGCTGATCTCCTCCGGTGGGCCAAGCAGAGGACTCAGAGCCAGGACTCTTGGGTGCTGTTTCCTACTCGACCTCTGGTTTGCCGCAGGACTTAACTCCTCTCCCCATTCGTTCTCAATAGAAGTCCCTGTGAAGTGAGCATGTCACCTATTTTGCTGGGAGGGTGAGACTGTTTGTAGGGAGCGGTTGAGGTCCCTGGACCAGCGACACTGTGGATGTTGTGCTTCGCTGTGCCATGCACCCATTTCACATAGGTCACTGAACAGCTGCACGGGCTGGGTTCCATCTGGGGGACTAGAGATAAAAGGGTCCATAGCCCCTGAGCTCTCCGGCCCTCTGACATGGGAGATCCGGGTTCTCCTAACAGAGCGTTTTGTTGCCTTTTGAAATGTCACTGTCTTAGCTGTGCTGATAATGAACAAAACGCCCCATTTCTGGAAAACTGGTGCCATGTTACCCCACAGGCCACTTCTCGCCAAGCCACCCGCCAGGACTCTGGGTCCTCTTTGGAGAGAACTATTGAAAGCAGCTGCTGCTGTTTCTCTTTCAGGGGGTTGCTGAGCTCGAGCTAGAGAAGGACCTGAGCAGGACGTTTAGGATCATGATCCGATCCATGAGGAAGGAGGTAGGGGCGGGACATGCAGCTGGTAGGGCGGGTCTTTGTGTGATCTTTATCCCATAGCTGGGGTCTGACGGAGGAGAATCAGAGGCTGATGATCCAGCCCCACCCTGGGTTAACGCTCTGCTCCCATCTCTCTCACCTGGGGAGGCCTGACTGGAAATTCTGGGGGGGAGGGGTTTGGCATCAAGCCTCAGCTGGAAGTTTTGCCAACTGTTGCAACCCCCGACCCCGATATCTGCCATTCCATCCAACGGTGATGGGCCCTGCTCGATGTTTGGAGAAGAATGTTGGTATTCAGATCATCGGTAGGTTTCAGAGTTAACATGCTCTGTTGAGACGAATGGGGTATTAGTTCACACCTTTCTTGGCTACAATAATTTTGGCTGTTTGCAGACTCAGCCAGGGCACTGCTGTCTGCCTTACATCCATTTCACGTTCGGAAAACTGTGTTCTCACTAGTAGGGGCTTGGGATGTCCTTTAAGGAAACTCACTCCAATTCAGCCCTATGCTGTTGTGGCTGGGGTGGACTCGGTGGAGGGCGCAGGGCCCTGAGCATACAGCACAACCTGAACACTGTCCAGGGGTTAGATCGAGTCCCTTAATCTCCTTCTCGAAGCACAGTACAAATAGCGTCATTAACCTAGAATGGAGGCAGTAACTATTTATCAGGAGCTTCCGGGCAAAACCCTTGAGAGCTTTATAATTTAAACAAACTCAAAGTCTGGAAGGCAGAAGATTCATAGTTGAGGCTTTTTTTAATCCTGGCCCAGCTGCTGACTGACTGTGTAGCCTGGGGTGAGTTACCTGACTGCAGTTTGCCCTTTGCCATCATTAACGCAGGGATAACGATATTTACCTAATCTACAGTGTCAATCCAGGGGGGCCGAAGGGGAAGCCACATGCTTGAAGCAGGGACATCTGGCCCGTCGTTGCAGTTCTTTGGCTTGGCTTCCAGGCCTTTGCAGAGCCGATGGAGTAACAGTCCCGTCCCGGGAGAGTCCAGGGAGTGAGATCAGCCTGGGAATTGAACCAACTCGCTTGCATGCCCCGGGGGGCATCGGGGTTCAGGTGTCAAGTAACGTGTGTTTGCTGTCCCCGCGGAGAGCGAGTGTTCCAGCAGCAGTGTGGGGCGCTTGAGCCCCCTTGCAAGTGCCTGGGATCCTCCTTCGCCCCAGACACAGCGTCTGGTGCCGCTTGGGGCTGTCTGGGTTAGAACTCTCGGCAGTGTCTGCTCTGAGCCAGCCGGGCGAGCGAAGCCCTGGGCAGGACTGGGCATGGTCTGCATAGGACTGGGCCAGGTCCTACAATCCAAGCAGCCTCATTACATTTTGCACCAGCCCCCGTGTGCTTGGTGCAAATCCTGCGCCGCTTTGGTCTGTCAGCTCCTGGCTTTGGAAGGCCCCAACAAGCCCCTTCCCCAGGGGCCGTGCTTGGTAGCAGAGCACAGAGGAGGCCTGGTCCTGCTGCAGGCCCAAAAGCGCCTTCATATGGAGCTTTGGGGAACCATTCCACAGCCTGGCCTGCCCCATCCCTGCAGCCGCCCCGCAACACCGTGTCGGCTCGGTGGAGCCCTTCCCCGAACGGCTGGGCAGTTAACCAATAACAGTACGTTTCCAGGCTCGTTAGCTTCCTGTCCAGGGGCCCTGGGAGGAGATGGGGCCAACGGCTTTAACGAGGAGCAAGGCTGCATAACCTGGCCTCTGCGTGAATGTGTTATGGAATCGCTGGGGAAAAGAGCTGGAAAAAGAGCGGTTGGGATTTTTCTGCCCTAGTAAAGTCAAAACAAGCTGGACAGGGCCCCATCTTTAATGTCAGCCTGCCGGGGCGGAGCAGTCCTGCATCCTCCCTGTGGCCCCTCCTACTCCCAGCATGCCTCCCGTGCTCACCTCCGAGTCACAGTCTGGCCCATAGAACTATAGGAGCCAGAGATGTGGGGTCAGAGTCCTGAGGGAGGATTGTTCCTACACCATGTTCCCTAGGGCCAGTGTGGAACATACCAGTGCAGGGGCGTCCACCCCGCCCCAGAGAGTCTGTTCCCCAGGCAGATCCACCTCGCTGTCCCCGGAGCTTTTCCCAACTTTTGTGAATTTCAGCCCATTGCTCTGTAGCCTCTTGGGTCACTTCAACTATTTATGGTCCTGTTCGTATGCCCTCTCCCTCCCCACCCGCGGACCTTGATTACTGCTCAGCCAAGCTAGATGCACATCGCTTTGTTAATCCAACCCCCTGTGTCAGTCCCCGGTGCCCTGTGATTGTTCCCATGGCTTTTCTCCGAGTTCCCTTCTGGCTGGCAGCCCTGGGAGTTAATCACGTCCAGTTAATTAGAGCTGTTTCCCTCGCAGGATGAGCTGCCTGTTCCACTCAACATCGCCAACGTCCGGGAGCGAGGTAAGGGTATGAAACGGCCCAGGTGGGAAGGGATTTGTCGCCCTGTTCCCCAGTTATCTCCCAGCCTTGTCGTTAGTGGCGCAGGCAGATCTCTCTCATCAATGACGTTTCAAATACTTGGGGGGCGGGGGGGGGGCGCGGGAGGGGCGCCTACTACTGAGCTACTCCCTGGCTCTCTCCACTCCACTCCAAACGTGAACAGACCGGACTTCACATGTAACCCTACAATAACAAAGGATTGGGTTGCTCGCGAGGGTTGGGCTGCACACGCAGGTATGTTATTGTAGGGTTATCCATTAGACGTAAGGAAGTCCAGGGCCATGACAGAAGGAGATGGAGGAGAAAGAGAGAGTGTACAGAGGGGTAGATAAAAAGAAGTGCTCAATTGTCCCATAACAGGGCAACTCTACAATAACACCCCAGCGTGTGCAGCCCAAGGCTTGGGGGAGAGAGGCTGGTATTAAGAAAGAAATAGCTTTTCTTTGCAAGCTGCTTTGGGTAGATCATGCACTAGGCGAGGGTGGGTGTAGTGAAATATGAGCCATTCTGAGAAACACCCTTGATGCTGTCCCTTTAATTAAAAGCTGGGCAGCAGGAGGGACGCCTCAGCCAGTGGAATGGCCTGGAGCGGCTGAATGTTAACCAGAGCCCCTGAAGGCCTCGCTTTGAAACTCTTCTCTCCCTCCTTGAGTTTCTTCCCTTTCTTGCAAATCCACTTATGCAGCACGTTCTAATCAAATCACCCACGATGCATGCTGCAGAAAGGCGCTATAAATAGAAGCAGCGATAAGCATTCATTGGGCAGCTCCAGCTGGAGGCGCGGACCCTGTAGAAACCTCCAGGAGAGCTGGAGGGGTGGCCTATGCCCAGGGCTGCAGCGTTGTACTCTGGGCACCGAGGGCCGGTCTAAAGGAGAAAGATGCCCTGGCAGGACTTGAAGTTGGCTTGAAAACCAGCCTCGGTGTGGATTTCAGCTTACCTGAGTGTAGCTGAAACCTATTCTCGAGTCACTCAAGCAAAACTGAAATAAAGGCATCTCCCATCGAAAGAAACGAGACTCTCAGCAAACTAGGCGTATGGGCCCAGCCTTTTGGACCAGTTTCACCGTATTGGTTTAACGTCACACTGTGAGTTCTGCCAGTGCCGTGTTCTCCTCTAGCCACACCCGGGCTGCCTGTGACCCCTGGTACGGATACATTCTGTGAAAGTGGGGTGGGGGGTGTAGTGAGTTTGTCAGGCCTGTTGGGCGTTGCCGTTACAGACCAGGGAACCCTTTGCCAGCCGGCACCACTGGGCCTCTGTCCCACTGCCCCTGTAGCCGTTGGGCCGAACATCACAAGCCCTGGTGCATAAAGTCGAGGACCCTAAATCCACATTTAAGTGCCTAAATAACCGGTGTTGCCGTCACGGGCACTGAGCCCCTCAATGGGAGCTGCAGCTGTCAAGCACCGCTGGAGAGGAGGCCGCTCCTATAGCCGCTTAAATGAGGAGCCTGAACTCCTGGGCCGGCTTGAAAGTCACACGCCATCCACCCGTCACCACAGGGCTCCCCATCTCAGCCTAAAACAGAGCAGCACCCGGCTTTAAAACTGAGCACGGAGAGAGGGGCAGGGAGTCTGCAGAGGCCCTGTGCAAGCCCTTAGTCCTTTGTCGGGGCCACGGACTCGAGGTCATATGTAGCTGATCCTGCCTAGCAGATGTTCTTACTCTCTCTCTTTCTCTCTGTCTCTCTCTCGGCAGGAGGGCTTCTGGCTGGCATGCTGGAAGATCCACCTCCAAGCCAGATCCTAGCGGGAGCGGATCTCCAGTACTTCATCCAGCAGTTTAAAAAGTCTGGCTTCAGGTAAAAGCTTAGCTAAAGAGTGAAGCAGGAGTCTGGGGCTGGCGAGAGGGAGGTAACGTCGGCTCTGCCGGGGATATTCCCAGAGACGTTGTTACAAGGCCTTTGGCTGGGTCAGTTGCAAACCAACTACTCCCTCCCCTGCATGGGGCTCTGGAGAATCTCCCCACTGTTTGGAGGCAGGTATGTGGCGCTCGTGCCCATGGAGAGCCTAAAATGAGCCACCATAGAAGGCCCAGCTGAGGGCTCGGGGGTCTGCCCTGGGATCGCAAGGAAATACCAACTCAGCCAAAATCTTGGCCCCTGGTTCAGCTGCGCCTCCCCACGGAACGCAGTGCCCGAGAACTTCTCGGGGATCCCACTAAGGATTTACACCCCTCCCCCCTTTCTCTCACCCTTAGGAGACCATTGAACTGGTACCGGAACATGCGAGCCAACTGGCAGTGGAGCCTCTCTGCGAAAGACAGGAAGGTGAGAGCGGATCCTAGCACGGCTGTCACTTGGCGGCTGTCTCTGGGCTCGGATCTCAGAGCAGGGACAGGAGCTAGGTTAACGTTCTCCAGCCCGAGCCCTGGGCCACTCGCAGATGAGGGAAGGTGCTGAGAGCAGCCCACGGTGCCTTAGTTCCCTGGAGCAGAACGAACAGTAGCTTGGTAACAGACTTTAGGCTCGTCTGTCTGTCCTCCTCTAGGCGTGTGGGAGCGTTGTGATCCGGCATCTGGAATGTCTGTGTTCTCTGTCTGAGGCAAAGTGTTGGCAAAGGGCAGGGTGCCCTTCGTGGTACCCCATGTGGGAGCCTGGCCTGGGGACCCTGTGGGTTGTCCCGCAGTTGGGATTGACACATACCCACTCAGCACATCCCATGGAGTGAACTGGCAACTGGTTTCTTCTCAGCCTCTAGTAACATTGTGCCTATTCCCCCAGGGCCTCCTTTCCACACAAGAAAGGAAAAGTTTCTGGAGGGCAGGAGTATGGGGCTGTGGAGGGCTGAAATCCCTGTCACCCAGAGTCCACCATCCGCCACTCTCTCTCGCCCTCATGGCAGTGTGGCAGTGGTGGGGGCAGCTGGGGCTCTGGTAGGTGGGAGGCAGGGCCTCAGGCGGAAGGGGTGTGGCTGGGGGACCAGCCTCCCCGAAGGGGGGGTTCATGCGCCGCCCATACTCTCCATACACTGGATAAAGGGTTGAAATTCAAGTGTGGTTATCTGCCAAGGAGCAATTGCAACAAGCCCCGGGGCTCCCTGTCTGCAGGGGTGTCATGTGCAGTGTTGTACATGGCCTTTGGGCAGCGCATCATCACCTGGTGGGGGTGTCTACGTCCACCGCACTCCCATGGATTCTACGCGAGTCTGCTCCACTCGGCACCGATGGGAATGGCTAGTGAGCGCTACCCCCCGGGGAAGGAGACTGTTTGCAGAGCGGATTTGATCTGGGGGCATCTCATTTCCTACCCCTGTCTTTACCCCCTGCAGATCCTGGTCCCGGCTTTGATGGTTGCTGCGGGGAAGGACTTTTTTCTCCATTCTAATCTGAGTAAAGGCATGGAGGAGTGGGTAAGTGATCAGCATCATCCACCCTGACAAGCAGCAGAGAATCCTGTGGCACCTTATAGACTAACAGACGTTTGGAGCATGAGCTTTCGTGGGTGAATACCCACTTCGTCAGATGCATGTAGTGGAAATTTCCAGGGGCAGGTATATATATGCAAGCAAGAAGCAAGCTAGAGATAACGAGGTTAGTTCCATCAGGGAGATGGGCCCCTGTTCTAGCCAGCTGAGGATGTGAAAACCAAAGAGGAGAAACGGTTCTGCAGTTGGCAAGCCATTCACAGTTCTTTGTTCAGTCCTGAGCTGATGGTGTCAAATTTGCAGATGAACGAAGCTCAGCAGTTTCTCTTTGACTCTGGTCCTGAAGTTTTTTGCTGCAGGCATGGCCACCTCAAGACTGCTATTGTGTGCCAGGGAGGTTGAAGTGTTCTCCTACAGTTTTTGTATATTGGTGCCAGGGAATGAACCGTGATGGGTGGCTGTTCTGGTTAGGTCTGTGATGGTGTTGCTGGGTGTAGATAGTGGCAGAGTTGTCTCGAGGTTGTTGCATGATTGGTTCCTGAGTAGAGTACTATGGTGTGTGTGCAGTACTGGTGAGAATGTTTCAGGGTGGCAGGTTGCGTGGGCGAGGATTGGCCTGCCACCAAGCCTGTAAAGTGTGGATCATTGTCCAGGAATGTGTTGTAGATCCCTGTGATGCGTTGGAGGGGTTTTAGCTGGGACTGTATGTGACGGCCAGTGGAGTCCTTGGTTTCTTCTTGGTTTGTCTTGCAGCAGGAGGCTTCTGGAACAACGCTGGCCTGTTGATCTGTTCCCTTATTCTCCAATGGGGGTATGTAGTTTTAGAATGCTTGGTGGAGATTTGTAGGTGTTGGTCCTCTGTCTGAGGGGTAGAACGACAGGTTGCCTCAGTGCTTGCCTGTAGATGAGATCGTGTGGTGTGCCCGGGATGGAAGCTGGAAGGCATGAGGTAGGCATAGCGGTCGGTAGGTTTCGAATATAGGTGTGTTAATGTGCCATCACTTCTCTATTCAGACCTATGCACCAGCACTCCAGCTATCTCATGACACCACTGATTTCCTGAGGAAACTACAGTGCATTGGTGACCTTCCAGAAAACTGATCCTAGCCACATGGATGTAGAGGGCTCTTTTACACAACATCCCAACACAAGCTGTCAGGAACAGTATCCCTGATGATGCACAGCACAACTGGTTGCTGAGCTCTGTGCCTTTATCCCTCATACACACTATTCAAATTTGATGACAATATAATCTCCAGATCAGTGCAGCTGTATGGCACCCGCATGGCCCACAATAGCCAATTTTTTATGGCCACCTGGAAGAACGCTTCTCAAGCTCTGTCCACTCACTCCCTTCTCTACCTACGCTACATTGATGATCTTCATCACTGGACCCATGGGAAGGAGACTCTGGAAAATTCACCACGATTTCAACAGCTTCCACCCCACCATGAACCTAACCAGATCAGCCACACCATCACCGTTCATTCACCTGCACATCCACCAATGAATATCACCACATCATATGCAGCAGCCCTCTGCTGCGTAGACAATCGCCACACTGGACATCTCTGATGGAAAAAGGGAATGGACACAAATCAGAATATTAGGAAGGCAATAGACAAAACCTGTAGGACTAGCACTACAACTCCCTGGCAACAAATAGCAATCTGAAGGGGCCATGCCTGCCAAAAAAACTTCAGGACCAGAGTTCAAAGAAACACTGCTGAGCTCAGTTCCATCGCAGATGTGACACCATCAGTCAGCACTGACAAAGAACTGGATGGCTTTGCTCAACACAAAAGTAGTTTCTCCGCCTGGTTTCACACCTCACGCTGCTAGAGACAGGGGCTCCACTCTCTGAGGAACACCTCGTTATCTCTAGCTTGCTGCTAGCTTATAGATATATACCTCCCTGGAAATGTCCCATAAAGCCCTTGACAAAGTGGGACCACCCCGAAAGCTCATGCTCCAAAACGTCTGTTAGCTCTATAAGTGCCACAGGATTTTTTGCTGCTTTTACAGATCCAGACTAATATGGCTCCCCTCTGATACTTGACACTCTGATAAGACAACTGCCCGCATGGCGTCACCGGTACCCAGCGGCCAGGATATCCAGTGTCATTGGCTGACATTGGTTCCCTCAGACTCCATCCCAGCTGAACGAATCCCTCGTAAGTGTCGTGCCTTATACGTGAACAAACCGTGGGGAGTTCACCATAGCAGAGGCCCGAACAGCCGCTTGACTGACGAGCTACATCAGTCCCACGAGCTGTGCTGCCGAGGAGTCGAGAAGGGGATCAACACCTCATGCTTAGGCCATGTGCCAGGGTCAGGGCGAATGCTCTTCTAGCGCAGGGATAGTGCCACACGCCTAGGCGGGGAGTTGACCTTCCTCTCAAGCATCAGGAATTGTCCAGCGCTGGGGTTGTGGTGCCAGGCTCGATGGGGCTGATCCGATATGGCAGGTGCTAAGCAGCAACCTTTCCTAAAGGCCTCTGTACCTTTGAGAGGCCCGGCAGCCTCTTTGGAGTGAAACAGAGTCTCACTGTTCTTGTGCATCTCTCCAGATTCCTCAGCTGACCCGAGGCCACATTGAAGAGTGCGGACACTGGACTCAGATGGAAAGGTATCGCGTGCACAGCGGGGGCGGGTTGGTTGGCGTTTTAAAGTCCTGTCATCGTCAGCCGCTGGGGCCTGACTAAGCGCTGCTTGGCAGCCGGCTCTTACTCCAGCACCCTGGATGCACGGAGTGAGCCGTTAGCAAGTCTGAATATGCGCGGCGAGGGAGTGGGGTGCCGCGGCTGGCGTTTGCTAAAGGCTCAGCTGGGTCAGCACTGCAAGCGAAGCTGGGAAGGGCAGTCAGCTCGTGTCTGGTCTGTGAACTGATTTGCCCACAGGGATCACCACGGATTATCTCCCCCCCACTCCGCGCCCGATGATGAAGGCTTGCGCAATTAGCTAAATGGCTTAGTGACTTTTAACACTTTCTCTGTAGCCTCCAGTATTGGCCTGTGCTGGAGGGATCAGACCAAATGGCTCATGGCAGATGACTGCATATTTGGCTCTGATTTTCAGTGGGCCAAGCACCCCCAGCTTCCACTGACTTCAGAGGGAGCCAGGGTGGCTCAGCACCTCCCTGAATTAGGCCAATACATATGCGCATAACCCAGCCTTCCTCTATGCCAGCATTATCCCCCGGGGCCGCGACGCAGCTCCTGATTCATTTTCATCCCATAGCCCAGCCCAAGAATTCGGAGGAGCTACCCCAGTGGCTCTCAAACTTTTTTACTGGTGACCACTTTCACACAGCAAGACTCCCAGTTTGAGACCCCCTGGGCTGCCCCCACCCAGCCAGCTGCTGCAGCGCTTGTTCAGGCAAAATCCCCCAGTGAGGTCAGTGGAGATTCGGTCTGCATGGAGACTGTTGGGATACAACCCCAAATGCATGTCCTGCCACCTGCTAACAAGAGAGTTCCTTACAGCCCCAGTCGTGCCATGCGGGGTGATCCCCCGGGATCCCCGGCACCTCATGTGCCGTCCGAGCTCCCTGCAATACTGTGCTGCAGCTTCTGAGCCTGTCCTCCGGCAGCTTGCAATTGTGTACAGAACTGTGCGATCCAGCCCGTTGGGGTGTCTGGTGTTTTTATGAGCTCTGTTAAAGCAGCCTCATTAGCTTAGCCCATGTCATCAGCTGGCCATTATTCCAGCACAAGTAATTAGCAGAGAAGAGGAGCTGGGCCGGGAGGGATTGTTTCACGAGAACAGATTAGAACAGCTAAGTGCGCGCGGCTCACAGAGAGGCCATTACTGGCACCATCTTCGGGGCACTGGAGGGGGAAGGGAACTGTGCATGGTGAGGCAAGCGGTCCTGAGCCAGAGTCATGGGGGGGAATTAGGAAAAGGCAAAAGTTAGTCAAAGTTCAACCTATACATTCTATGGTCCTTATGGGGCCTCTTCTGCCGGAGCGTCTGAGCACCCCGGTCACGAGCAGTGTGAATGGCAGATGCTCTCCAGCCCCAGGGAGTTCAGAGAGTCATTGAGCTACTAACGCTAATCAAAAGGGCTGAGTCACTATTTAATGTATCCTCATCTACACCTGAGGTCTCTAGTTCTCTTCCCTCTATGGCAAGGCCTCAGTTTCCAGGGGAGGCAGGTCCTAGGCTGCGCCCCAAACCCAGTACGTTTTCCCCAGCAGGTGCTGGTCTTTTCTTCTACCCCTGCCTGTTTCTGGCCCTCTTTTTCCCCTAGGCTCTGCTTGAGTGCATCCTTCCTCATCCTTCTCCCCCTCTTGCAAGGAACTGGGTCTGATTTGTGTAGGCCCAGGCACCTCCCCCCTCCCCGATAATACACACACACACACACACACACACACACACTTCCAGCAGTCTCTGAGAGGACTGGATATTTTGAGTCAGCTGCTTTTTTCCTTCTCTCCCTCCCACCATGTGACACTTCACTCTGTCACAAACACACCCCTGGGAGGGAGGGCGTCACTAGTATCTCCATTTTACAGATGGGCAAACCGAGGCACAGCGAGGCTAAGTGACTTGCCCAAGATCACACAGGCAGTCAGAGTTGAACTGAACTCAAGTCTCTGCCGAACACCCTAACCGCTGGCCCATCCTTTCTGACAAGGAGTTTGAGAAGCTGTCTGCCAAGGGGAATTGGGGGAGCACCATCGCTTGGGATGTGTAAGAAGTGCTAACTATATCACCACCTCTCCCTTCCCCTTCCCCTTAGCTGTTGCTGACTTCTAGCAGGACAATGCAGGTATTTGAAAAGGCAAATAGAAACCAACAGTGGGGTGGGGGGACGTGTAAATTAAAGAAGGCTCCACCCTTTCTTTAAATTAAACCTTTTTCATATAGTTGGAAAAGAAATGACACAGCTGAGATTCCTTTACACTTGACCATCAGCCAGGGGGTGAAACCCCCACACCCCCAGGTCTCTGTCTATGCAAGTCTCTGTTCTGTTTCACTTCTATAGTTTAGCCCTGCAGAAAGGATCCATCCTCCCAAATTACACACATACCCCTTCTTCATGCCCCCAAACCTCCTCTGCACCTCAGAGAGAGAGAGAGAGAGAGAGAGAGAGAACACTCCATAGAGGCTCCTTGGGAAATAACCCCTCACTGACTGCTCAGCCATGACTCCTGGAATTAAATCCCGGGTCTGCCTGAATGGCAGAGGAGCTATAAAACAGCAGATAGAGTGAAAGGCAGTTAAGTCAGCAAGAGCAATTGGATTTCTGTAAAGTGCAAGTGTAATATGATAAATACTAATGGCTGATAGATGAATCTCTGCAGCGCCGCTTGAATCAGACTCGATTTCTGCTGTTTTACAAGATATAGAAAATCTCATCAACTAAATTGCAAGGCGGAATATTCTCCTGGCTTTATAGGGTCTGAATGCCAGTGTTAAGAATGCTGAGTGCAGTAAAGGACGGAGTCGTTAGACTGTCCAAAGGCTGGAAAGAGATCAGTGCTGAATAATGTTACACGTGCTAAGAGAAAGTAACAGAACAGGCTCGCATCTATCTCGGCATGCACCGGCTGCCTGCGTAGCGGGTTTGTAATGGAAACGGCTCCTCAGCCAGAACTAGACTGTAGCATTTTGTATTAAACCACGTAACAATTTGTACGTGAGGTGAGAGGGCCTGATCGAAAGCCGAATGGAGCGCCTCCCATTGACAGACCCAGAGAGCATTGATGTTGCCAGAGAAGGATGTTAAGCAGAGATCACCTTGAAAAGAACCAGTAGAGGGTTTGTAAGTTGTCTGCATGACTGTTGGAATGGCTTGAAGAGCTTCTTCCATTTCCCTCTCTCTCTCCCTCCCGGCGGTTTGAATTATTTTGCCAGGGGATCTAAACGCTCCCTAAATTTTGGGAGAATTTGGATCCCATCTGATTTTCCCAGCTGGTCTCACTGAACCTGATTTGTCGTCTTAGCTCCGTTTGGTGTAAAGCTGGGGTAACTCCATTCAAGTCAAGGCAGTTCCACTTGGGTACAGGACAGAATTGGGTCCATAAGCATTATGTGATGGTGCATCACTGAAGAGTTACAGCATTCACCCAGCGTTTTCCTCTTTCAAAGACTAATTAGTCTCTGCTCCCAACACCCCGTGTGATAGACAGTATCATCTTCATTCCACAGATAAGGCACCGGAAGCAAAGAGAGATGAATTGGCTTGCGTCAAGCCCCAGACAGGTCACTGCAGAGGTCTAGTCATGTTAGAATTCAAGCATACGGAGGTGTGATACTCCATATGGGTGCATGCGAGCAAATAGATATGAAATCCATTGGTCTGAGCATAGGAGAAGGAGCCAGGAAGCCTTGAATTCTCTGAGAAACCCTAACTCCATTCAGTCCACAAGCACTTGTTGTGAAGAGTGTTGACTCTTTGCTGAGTTAGCAGCTCTCACCATTTTTACTAGAAAGAGCTGTTTTTAAATTGCAATTAGAAACGTGATTTAAAGGCTGAGGTTCCATGCTGACATTTCTCTAACTGCATTAAATGCAACCTCTGTTGCCCACTCAGTCACTGGCCCCGCCCGCCATCCTGGAGCCAGCATGCATGAACTAGTTACAACACATGTCAAAAAGCACTTGTATGAGAGAGCTACTGTGTGATTGGCTAACAAAGACAAGTGATCCTCTGAGCCAGTTAACACGCAGCCTTTTGATCATGTTCCAGTGAGTAATTCTAACATACCAGCATCTGTCAGACAAAAGGGTGACATTATCCAGCACTGTCACCCTCTAAGACTGGAGTCAGCAGAAGGGATGTCTGTCAATATCAGTGTCTATCACTGGAAATAAATATTTGGGGTTTGCTCCATCTGGGGGCGATGCCCTGTCACTTGCCCAGTGACATTGTCTCTTGGATGGTTCTTTTACTGACTGCTGTCAAGATGTGCCCAGGACGTGGAAGATCATTCCTGTCCCGGGGAGGGAAGAAAGGGCTGCTCGTTGAATTGCGGATGTAGCAAATAATTAGACACCTTCTTTCTCTCGTTCTTAATCCTGCTACTGAACTTGGCACCTTTCACCCAAAGTCCTCTGTGTCCTTCACAACACTAGTTCATCAACCCTCACTTGCACCCTCTCTGCCATCCTCTGCTGATCGCGCCCCCCGGGGTGGAGTGGGCTGCTGTAGCTGCTTAGCAGCACTGCTATACCAGGCAGCATTGTAGGGTGGGAAATGAAAAATCCCATATCCAAGGGGAATTTCAGGAGGGCGGAAGGGAATCACCCACCTGGAATTTGTTGCTTTCCTCTGATGTTGGCCACTGCTGGACAAGGTGAGCTGATTTGATCTGTTTTGGGTGTTTCCGCAGCACCTCTCACCATGGTATCTGGGCACCAACCAATGACTGCAAATGTTCAGCTTCTCTTTGCATGAATCCTGAGTGTCTCCAAAAAGGGAATGTTCAGAATCTAGGAGCTAATGGAGCCTTCAACGCCCAGTTCACTGACCCATTTTTTGACCACCTCAGGGGCTGTGAGCATCTTACGGGCCTCACAGTTCAATCCTTGAAGAAAAATCACAGGCCAAGCTTCCCCCCACATGCTGGCCGAGGTCACTGGGCCCCATTGCCAGGCATTGCCAGAGCCGAGCCCACCACCCTCCTATCTGTCAATGCACGTGCCCACTTCCCACCATTGGATAAAATATCAAGTATCTTCATGGGTGGGAGCAAAAGCAGATTGGCTCATACTGAGAGAGAGGCAGTAGGCACCTTCCCCTTTGAAGATGTCTAGCGGGTTGTTTCGGCTGATCCATTGGCCTGATACGCATTTGCTGGAGGAGTGATGCAGACTTCCTCTCATGCACATTCCCACATGGATGAGTGAGAACAAAGGTCAGTGAGTTAATGCGGACCTGTGTTTCTCTACTGGGAAAAAGCCAGATGTTGGATCCATATCACAGGATGAGGAAATTCTTTCCAGGCCAGCAGTAACTCAGGACGATGTTAAACAGCAGCCCCTAATGTTAGACATTTTAAATTAGCAGTTCCAGGTAACTTGCATCCAAGAGTTTTAGAAGAGCTGGCCAATGAGTGCTCTTGTGTCACAACCGGGATATGGGTGGCCTGACCTAGCGGGTAGAACCAGGAGGCAAGGCTAGTGGTTGGAGGAGAAGTAGGGCCTAATAGTTTGAACGCGAGTCAGGGGTCAAGCCAGGGGGTCAGAGCTGGCATCGGAAACCAAGAGTCAAGTTGAAGATCAGAACCGGAGTCAGGGATCAGGAGTCTAGCTGGAGATCATAGCTGGCGGCGGGGATCAGGAATCAAGCTAAGGGTTATACCCAGGTCCAGTGCAGGGAATAAGAGAGGACTATGTTGTAGCAGATGACTGGATACCACCAACTTGCACAGACAGCTTCCTGGAACTCCCTCCATGCTTAAATAGTGCACCTGGACCAACCAGAAGTCGGTAAAAGGTGCTACCAATCAGGTCATCTGTGGGTGGCACTTCCTGTGTTCCTTAGTCTCCCAGGGTTTATAGTGCATTGATTGCAGCTCTGTCATGACTGCCATGTGGTGGCATAGATGCTTCGGTTATCCAGAGCCCAGCAGATCTGTGTTCTAGCCTGAGTCTCTACAGTCTGAACAAAAGGATTAACGGGATGACCCAAGTGGTCTCAAACTTGTCAGCCTGACATCGATCCTGGGCAAAACAGTGGAGTGACTGATACAGGATTCTAATAACAAAGAATGAAAGGAGGGTAATAATTAATGCCAGTAAACATGGATTTATGGAGAATAGATTTTGTCCAACTCAGTTTTTGCCGAGATTACAAGTTTGGTTGATACAGGTGGGAGTATTGATGTAATAGACTTCATAGGGCATTGGACTTGGTGCAGTGTTTTGATTGAAAAATTAGAACAATAAAATTAACATTCTGTTTAGTCAAAAAGGCATTTTGGGATCTAATTCTCAGCCTCTTCTAATTGGCAGCCTGCATTTTCCCCCTATTAATGCCACCTCGTTAACCTGCCAGTTAATAATAAAAAGCATAATTTTCTTCTAAACTTTTCATGGGAAATAACATTTCCCAACAGCAAAGCAGCACAGGCTATGGAGCAGTCTCTCTAGGAAATGGATGGAAGCCTAATTCCTTGGGACGTGAAAGCTGGGCTGGAGAAAGCACCGTAAGGAACAGTCCTAGCTTAATGGAGTGTGCTGTGTTTTTGTTTTTACAGCCCAGCTGCTCTGAATAGGATCCTCATTAAGTGGCTGGAGGATGTTAACAACAATTCTTTGCTGCAGAAGATTTCAAAACTCTGAGTTTGCCCTTGGAAGATTTCAACCTCCAACTTCCTGCTTCATTGGAGCATCTTGCTGCTTGTGCGTGGGTGTGGGCCCTGCCAGTATCACACTCGTGATAAGCTAGGTTTTGCCCCTGGGTTTTGGTTTTCAAGCTAGCCAGTGGAAAAGGTGGGGTAGTGTGGGCTCAGCTAGTCACATCAAGCTGTAAAACTGCCTTCCTTTGCGCTTGCGTCGGAATGCAAGCATCTCAGCGAGGGATTGTAGCGTGACGCTCTGATTTGGGGCAGTTCTCCTGCATGTGTTGTGATGTAAGACTAGGGTGACCAGACTAGGGTGACCAGATGTCCCGATTTTATAGGGACAGTTCTGATTTTGGGGTCTTTTTTCTTATATAGGCTCCTATTACCCCGCTCCTCCTGTCCTGACTTTTCACATTTGCTGTCTGGTCACCCTGTGTAAGACACCGACGTTTCCTTACAAATGAGGAGGTCAAATCAAAGTCTCAGAGGTGCAGGGAGCAGTAAACTGAGCGTCGTCGTATACTTAGCAAATAATGTGATCTGCAGAAAAATAGAATGAGGGGGAGAAATTCCCTGGCGAGGCAGTGACTGAACATTTCAAGCTAGGATGCAAAGTTTAGAGGGGACGGGTGACTTCCCAAGTGCCTCCTCCATCTACAGCTATTTCAGTTATTAATGATACTGAACCACTCATCTGAAACCCTGTAAATATTTTGTAGGGTTAAGTTTCCCCCTCTGGCATTCGAACTCACCGCTCGGGGTTCAGTTTGGCTTGGCTTGGCTCGGCCCCCCAACCACAAAGGCCTGATTTCTAGTTCAGACACGGCCAATACCTTTCCGATAAGAGATGAGGGGAGGAGTTTTGGGCCCATGAAATCTCCTGAAAGCAGCTAGCGCCCCCTGATGTCCATTGTTCAGACTGGAGACCAGTGATGTCAGTTCTGACCTGGCCTCGTGCCCAAACCTTGGACCCTGGCGAGCAGCTAGTCAAGCCCTAAGCACTGCCTTGCTTGGCACCAGTGTTCGTTTGCATTGCGATGGGGGCTTTTGTTGTCAGCTTAAGCCGTACATTTGCGGGTTTAATACGGGGGTTGGCAGGATACTAATAGCTCTTTTATGCTGCTTTGAAAACTTGCTTCTGCTTTTGTTATTTCAAGCATCTTTTGTAAACCAGCAACTGAAATAAATCCCAGAACTGATCTCGTGGCATCCAGTGTTCTTCCAGGTGGCACCTGGTTATGTTCATGCTGGTGGAGGTTCTTTGTAAGGCGTGTTTGCGGTACATTGTCACCCCTGAGTGCTTTTGGAAGTGGGGTTAACAATAGACCCAGATGGATAACCCCGCAGATCCTGAGACATCCTTTTTAGAAGGGAGCCTCGCTGCAACCAAAAATGGGGTGGGGTGTTCTCTTGAAGTGAGTGTTGTGCTCTGAAAAGGAGGGACTAATAACACAAAGCTTTCAACTAGAATCAAGATCTCAGCTCTCCTTCCCAGAACACAAGAACGGTCATACTGGGTCAGACCAAAGGTCCATCTAGCCCAGTGTCCTGTCTGCTGACAGTGGCCAATGCCAGGTGTTTCAGAGGGAATGAACAGAACAGGAAATCAAGTGATCCATCCCCTGGTTCCCACTCCTAGCTTCTGGCAAGCACAGGCTCGGGACACCATCCCTGCCCATTCTGGCTAATAGACCATCGATCGACCTATCCTCTATGAACTTATCTAGTTCTTTTTTGAACCCTGTTATAGTCTTGACGTTTACAACATCCTCTGGCAAGGAGTTCCACAGGTTGACTGTGCGTTGTGTGAAGAAATTTCTCCGTTTGTTTGTTTCCACCTCCAACCTGTCCCATAAACACCCCGACACCTCTGGTCACCTGCTCCACACTCACTGCTGTGCTACCGCATCTGAATCCTGACTGCAGCCCCCTCCTATTCCTGCATGTGTGTGCGCCGCACAGTCGCGCAGGGTGTGTCTACACTGCAGCTACGAGTGAGCAGTCCAGCCTGGCAGACTTGCACTAGCGTGTTAAAAATAGCAGCCGAGCTCAGCCCAATGGGGCTGGGTGGGGTGGGCTTGGACTTGGGGCAGGGGCTAGCCTGAGCCTCTTCCAGAGCTGCTATAACCACTCTGCCATTTTTTAGCATGCTAGCTCCAGCAGAGCTCATGCAAGTCTGTCTCGCCGCTCTAACAGGCACATGGCTAACTGCAGTGTAGGTGTATCCAGAGACCTCCGTCTTCAGTAGGATACAAGAGCGAAAAAAATTCACTGTCCACCTCTGCAGTTGCTCTCTGTCAGCATTGCTGATCGCCAGCTCTGTCCCCTATTGACTGGGTACGTTCCACCAGGTAGAGACATTTCTCTCTTTTCTTCCCAGGCTTCTAAGTGCTCTCGGCGTCCTCTGTTCTGTGAATGCCTGCGCCAGTATTAACTGTGCTGTGTTTCTCAGCGTCTGCAAGCTTCATTATTGTGCTTTTTACTTACAGCTCGTTAGTGAAGGCAAACCCAGCGGCCACTTAGCCTGCATTCTGCTAGCATCGGTGCAATGGGATATTAAGTAGGCGAAAGAACAGTGTTTTCATGGTAAGCTGGAGATGAGTGACCCCTTATGCAAAGAGTCAGAGGAGCAGAGCCGTGGGGATGTCAGATTGGGTCGCTTCAGGGTGACCTTCGACGTCGAGGCCTAAATCCTCAAAGATATTTAGGCTCCTAATTTCCATTGATTTTCCTGGAAGTTGGGAACCTAAATACGCTGGAAGTGATAGGCCTGCTCAAAGAAAGTCAGACAAGATACAGCATAAGAACATCAGAATGGCCATAATGGGTCAGCCCTGTATCCTGTCTGCCAACGGTGGCCAATGCCGGGTGCCCCAGAGGGAGTGAACCTAACAGGTAACGATCAAGTGATCTCTCTCCTGCCATCCAGCTCCACCCTCTGACTAACAGAGACTAGGGACACCAGTGTCAAATGGCCAGACAGAGAGTGGCTCCTTGATGACATTCCTGTGCCATGACAAAGCCCTGTGATGTGCTGCCCCAAATGGAGACTGCTAACACTCTGACTGTGCCACAGTGTAGGGTACTCGTCAGTGATGGGCACCTGGGATTTGAATAAGGGGATTTTCCCTGCTCAGCCAATGCTTTCGGGCTGCCCCGAATGGCAACGGCCTTCTCAGCTTTCATTGAAACTAGCTGTTGGAGCTGGTTGTTTAGAAGACAGGGAGGAATTGCTCCCCGCTGCTGTGTCACCGACGAGGTAGAACGGTAACACCCTGCCTGCCCGTCTGTCACAGAGTCCCCGGGCGATGCTCAGGAACTGCTCCCCACAAATCCAGTCAGGACTTCGAGGAGCCTCCTCTCCCTCGGAGCAGACTGTCTTCAGTGCAGGAAGCTCACACATACCATTCAGCATGTGCCCCTCGGTGTGCTTCCCACAGTGAGTCCACCCAGTTGGGGTCCTGCGGAAGCCAGAGGCTCCTGCACCCCCACCTTACAGTCAGACATGACTCTCAGCCAGCCAGTAAAACAGAGATTTATTAGATGACAGGAACGCAGTCCAAAACAGGTCTTGCCAGTACAGACAACAAGAGCCCCCTTAGTTAGGTCCATCTGGGGCCTGGGGAGGCCACGGCCCCGCTGGGAGGCCCGGGCCTCCTCAGGCCTCCCCTCCATTTTCCAGCCAGCTACCAAAAAACTGCCAGCCCCCCTCCAGCCTCTCCTCTCTGGGCCTTGTCTCTTTCCCGGGCCAGGAAGTCACCTAATCTCTCTGTCTCAGACACCTTTAGCATCCCTTTTCAGGGGGAAGGGCCTGGCCATTAGTTGCCACAGAGACCGAGGACCGGCCAGAGCTGAGGCCCCTCCACAGTATTCAGAGGGAACATTAAAACCAGTCCCACTTCGTCACACCATCCAAGAGGCCAGCACCGCTCTCCCCAAGGAGAAAATAACTTTGGAGGTCGGCTCCCTTTCCATGGCTTCTGCTGTGGCTGCCACTCAGTGCTAGCTGCAGCTCTGTGGGCTTTACAATGGGCTCGCCCAGCCACAATGATTGGAGAAAAAGCCACCAACCCATTTCAGAGAAGCCACCGGATGTTACTGAGTTTCAGGCATTTCTAACCTCGTTTGGATTTGGGGCAGACTTGTGAAAGCCAAGAGCTTTATACTCCATCTGTTGAACTAGAGACAGGTGTGGCCTCACTGCCCAAAGGAGAAAACATACACCTGTCTCCCAAGTTCCCAGGACTCCCCCAGCCCAAGTTCTGCGCTGGGGACAAATCTTTCCTGGACACTCAACAGCAGCTACCGTGCTGCAGCATCCAAACTCTTAAAGGCAGACGAGGAGTCAGAGCTAAACAGATGACCTCTGCCCACACGTCGTCCCCCCCCGAGTCATTTATCCCTAATGCAGATGTCAATAGCTACCTCTGGAGATGCTTGTCTGATGGACTAGCCTGGCCCAGTTACCAGGGAAAGAGCTGTTAGGGCTTCATTTGTAATGTGAGTCCAATGCAAGCTGCAGTCTCTGCTGAAGAAATGCAGCATCCAAGGCTGGGGTTTAATCAGCATTCGACGTCCTCTCAAACCAGCCATGGAGTTCATGCCAGGAACACAGCTGGGCTTGAATTTCCACAGCAAGGATGTGCGGTGCATGGAAGCCTTTCCTTTCACATACACCAGTGTTCCTCTGCATGATGCTGATCCTCCCTCTCTTCTGGAGGAGCCACAGACAGAGGCAGGTGTAATACAGAGCTGATTGCTGCCAGCTGGCTGCCCGCTTGGGAGGAAGATCAATAAATGCAGTTTAGGAAAATGACAAGAGTCCATTCAGGAGGAAGATCCCATCCTTGTCTGGGGTGAAGAGTAGAAAAGTTTTGGCAAGGAGTTCCCAGTCTGATTTAGCCACAACCCACTCCTCCCTCTCCCAATACCACACTTGAGGAAAAAGGCCATACTGGTTAAAACATTGACCTGTTTAGAAGGGAAGTGGAAGGCTATAAACAATTTTAAAATTTATATATAGCACATGGAGGAAAGGTGAATTTGATTAAAAATGAATATCACTCAGAAGCTAGGATTTGTAGAAAATTGATAAGGGAAGCAAAGGGACATAAGGAAAAATCTATGGCCTGCAGAGTTAAAGACAATAAGAAGGAGTTTAAGTATATTAAGAACAAAACAAATCTTAAAAATGCTATTGGTCCATTACTAGACGGAAATGATAGAATTTTCAGTAATAGTACAAATAAAGCAGATGCTATATTCATATCATATGATGATGATCCTAGTCTTCCTATTCCACTGTTGCCTCAGATGGATGTTAAACCACAAATACTAGAGTTAGAATTTTAAATTAGCAGGTCCAGATAATTTGCATTCAAGAGTTTTAAAAGAGCTGGTTCAGGAACTCATTGAAAAACAGCCTTTGGGGAGTCCCTAAAATAACCTACTTACTGCCCCCTTAATCTACTTTTCCGAAGGTCTGGGTCACCAGAGTGGTTAAGAAAATACTGGAAGGACACAGATAAGGCCTTCCAATAAGTGATTGACACAAGCAATATTCTTTTCCAAAGCAGGAAACCTTTTCATTGATCTGAATAATAATCTCTAATATATTAACAATCTAAAACCATAAATCAGACCCAAATCCCTTACCGACATTATAAAAGCACAAATGGTTAAATGCAAGTTAAAGAGCATTCAAACCACAATATCATACAGTTTAAACGATTCTACGTGCTGCGATCTGTTGCAGATGCCACCCTGTAAGAGATCACTGCAGTGGTTTTAAATTTTAAATGTGTAAATTGCAATTAAAAGTCACACCCATCTCAAGCATACGCATACACTACGCTGCACTATCCTATGCTGTGTCCACCTGTAATTATCAGTGACAAGCTTACTCTGTGCCTAGAGTGGCTGTGGCGGAGCTACAGGACCCTGGACAGAGCAGTGCTGGCAGAGACCAGAGCGGTGGGGCAATGCAAAGGAGCTCCAGGCTGGCTGCTGGGACTCAACCAGGACAAGGCCCCGAGGTGAGGGTGAAGAATGTGCTGGGGCCATGGGGACGCTGGAGCAGTGACACAGTTTATTTTAAGGGATAAGGCACGGCTGCTAGCTGTAGGGTCTCTGGGTTGGGACCTGGAGTAGAGGGTGTCCCCACGCCCCCCGCCAATGGGAAAGTAGTCTGGACTTTGATACATCCGAGAAGGGGAACTGAACTCTCTTAGTAGCCAGAGCCCTTCAGGCTCCAGAGCGGTGAAGGGTTTCTGGGGAGGGAGCCGTTGGTGAGATGAGTCACTTCGCTGTGCCTGTCTCTGATAACCACCAGCTAAGGAAAAGCCTGTGCCCAGCGTTCAGCCAGAGGGTTGTTCTCCTAAGGAGAGGGCTGCCAGGAGAGCTCCTAGGAAAGGAAGTCAGGAGGGATCTCCCAGATAGCTGCGGGAGGCCTGTCTGGGAGAAGGGCTGCAGGTCTCAGGAAGGTCTTGGTTCCAGGGAAGGGAATCGAGGTTGAGTGTGACTGTGGGTAAAGGTGTCAGACTGGTACACTCAGATGGAGTTTGGAGTTTGCCTCCCAGAGAAGCAGTCTGGGTGAATGTCTTGCTTGGCTTTCTTTTTCATTACACAGAGTCTCAGACAGGGGATGCTGTTTGATACCTGAAAGCCTTAGTGAAGTCTACTAATTGCCCAGTTAGGGAAATTAAGGTAGCACCTGGATGCAAGGGGGCATGCGGAGGTGTCATGCACCTTTTACAGTATTCAAATCCCCTGCTCCATGGGACATGCACCTTCAAGAAATTAGCTACCAAACCTACTCTGGTCTGAGAAACGTCTGAGAAATATCGGCAACTGGAGAAATCAGAAAAGTTTGGAGAAAAATGAATCTAGTACCAGCCTTCCACTAAGTAAATAAGAACAATCCTTGCAATTGTGGCTCTATAAATCTACCTCCTCCCCGTGTTACCCATGGCTTGCAGAACCCTCAGCAGTGGTAACTTAAAAATCTTTTACTCCAGGCGGTGTCTGGAATAAATCAATGGGAACACAGCACTTCTGGCTGATTGATGAAAGTAAGCACGCTCTTATCTGAAACTACTAATCATTAGCCCTGAGCACACACAGACATAAGCAATAGGTTTAGAAGATCCCAAATTATCTAAAATCAGAGATGGCATTGAGTAATTAGCAGCAGGTCAGCGATGGAGTATGGGGAGTATGATGCCAGAAAAGTCTCAGGCTAGCTCCAGAGAACTGCTCCAAAGTGCACTCTGTGATCGAGTCTTTCTATGACTCACTTTTACAAATCACACAGCTCTCCGTGACCCCTGCTGGGTCATCACTTCTCCCAACTTCAATAAACTACTAAACAATAAACAAACATTCGCAACAGTCATAGACATCACAAACTTCTGTATCAAAGGTGCCCCAAACTCAGGCCTCCATCCACTTATTTTCTTTCAGTCTCCAATTGTTGCCTCTCTTCTCCCCTCCTCCCATGAGCAGAGCCTGCCAGCCTGCAGCTAGTATTTGACCCTGCCTCCAGAAGCCCTGCTTCTCCAAATGAACCCTTAACAAGTGCTGTTCTAGTTTATTAATTCACGGTGACTGAATGCACACAGTGTGGCTGCAATTAGCTTGATACAGTTCTGCATTAATGCACCCTCCATTCTAGCGAAACGCCCCGCCCCCTCGAAAGAAATAGTTAATATGAAGAGGAGAAATTGCTGAACAGCTGTGGGATAATAGAAACCCAGAAGCAATAAACTGCACATGATTCATAAAGAATAAATCCCACTGGACAAACCTGATTGCTTTTTTGATAGGATTATAAAATAAGTGGCTGGAAAGGCAAGCAGGTGCTGTAATGAATTTTGAATTTATTAAAGCAATTGAGACGGCATCACATGAAATCTTCCTTGAAAGACTATTTCAAATTGGCTTGGGAAGGGACGTGGTCACGCCAACTGAAAGCTGCCGGCAAGAGCATAAAAGCAAACTGCAACAGGTTGAGTTGTGGGGTGGGGTCTAGTGAATTGCTAGAGGGATCAGTGTTAGCCAGGGTCATATGTAACATTAAGGACCTGGAAAAGGGTTAATGAAATGCACAGCTGATACTACTGTAAACTGGGAGGGGTAGCAGATAACCCAGAAGACAAGGGGATAGTGGAGTGGACTCGGATAGCTAAGAAACGTGGGCAGCAAAGAAATGAAATGAGATTCAGTTGGGAGGGAAATCATCTAAAACGCAAATACCCAAAGGGAGCATGAAAACTGGAAGGCAGGCAGGGCCGGCGCTACCATTTAGGCGACCTAGGCAATGGTCTAGGGTGCCAGAATTTTTTGGGGGTGCTATTTTGCCGGGGGGGGCGGCACGTGGCTCTGGGGGACCTACCGCAGTCATGCCGATGGACGGTCCGCTGCTGTGGCGGCTCCGGTGGAGCTGCCGCAGTCGTGCCGGCGGACGATGCGCTGGTCTACAGGCTCTGGTGGACCTACCACAGTCATGCCTGCGGCAGGTCCACCGGACCCTTTAGACCAGCGGACCGCCCGCCGGCACGACTGCGGCAGCTCCACTGGAGCTGCGGGGGGCGGCGAAACAGCCATCCGCCTAGGGCATCAGAAACCCTGGCGCCGCTCCTGAAGGCAAGAATGGTACAGGCAAGTAGACACACGGTGTGATGTGGAAGCAAACCAGGCCAATGAGATTTGGGCCTGCGTACACAAAGCAAGTGGTGGGAATCTCTCCGGCTGCAGGGCAATCACACCTTGACTATTGCCTTCCTTATCCAGGTGTCTTATCACTGGACTGAAACTGACAGATTGGAGGGAGTTCAGAGGACAGCAACAAAAATGATGAAGGGGCTGAATTCCAAGGTAGGAGTTAAAGGGCTAAAGAGTAGATAGCTTGGTGATGAGATACCTGAGGTTGGCCATGAGTCTGCAGATATCTGGAGGGAGAAGAACTCTGTATCGTGGCACCAGTGGTTATTTTAGAGCTGCATTAGCTGCTGCAGAGTTAAGGCTGAAGTCACCATGAGCCTAGCTGTAAGTGTCCCCAAATAAATCAGTCCCGTGGGTAGTTCCCACCTCATCCTAGAGGAGAATTGTCCTAGGAAGCTTTCAAGAAGTTGGAGAAGAAACATATGTTGAGCAGGGTTAAAGTGAGCGTGTGTCGCTTTAAGTCACTGATTCAAATTCATGCCAGGGTGGCGGTGAGAGGAAGTCCTTACCAGTTGCTCCCTGTTTGGTGAGGGAGTTCCTGGGCTCTGTGCCCAGCTCCTCAGAGATCCAGCTGCTTTGCTGTTGTGATTCTAAGTCAGAGATGCCTCCTGCTGATGGCTTGGTAGAGACTGGGGTTGTGGGGCCCAAGAAGAAGCAGGAGATGTCT
>NC_133771.1:5359809-5391845 GCF_003597395.2 Chelonoidis abingdonii | reverse complement strand
AGCTGGTAATTAAGCTTAGAGGATTTATGCTGGTACCCATATTTTGGACACTAAGGTTTGGGAATTATACCATGACAGTGTCCCATGTTACAACTGCACACACATCCCCGCTTACACTCCTATTTATGTGTCAGAGATAGCAGCCCCCCCCCTCAGCTAGTAGTCTTATAATAGCTGGCAACCATTAGGAGAAATTGGACACCTCCCGGACACAGTAGCCTGAACTTTTGAACTGTCTCCTCTTATCAGTTTTGAGGCAGGTGAAGCTGGTCCTTAGCCAGTTTTTGCTGAGCAGGTTGCAGAAGTGCAGGGTTTGCTAACCACCGATCAAATGCTAGCACGACCGAAGCCTGTGTGTGAGTGTGTACAAAAAATTCTTGGTTTTCGTATAGAGTAGAGTTTTTTGTACCAAGGTAAAAGGCTCTTCTTTCTTCTGCAGAATAAAGCAACCTTTCCTTATCCCTGTCTGGCTGTCATTGGCTCTCAGCTAGGCGGACCCGACATTTTGGTAACATATGTCACATAGCGTTGCCTAGTGGTTAGAGCAGGGATCGGCAGCCTTTGGAACATGGCCTATCAGGGAAATCCACTGGTGGGCCGGGAGGGTTTGTTTACCTGCAGCGTCGGCAGGTTTGGCCGATTGCGGCTCCCACTGGCCGTGATTCACTATTCTAGGCCAATGGGGGCTGTGGGAAGCCGCGCAGGCCAGGGGACATGCTGGCTGCTGCTTCCTCCAGCCCCTGTTGGTCTGGAACAGCAAACTGCGGGCAATGGGAGCCACAGTCGGCCAAACCTGCAGACGCAGCAGGTAAACAAACCAGCCCTGCCCACCAGCAGATTTTTTCTGTTGGACCGTGTGCCAAGGGTTGCCAATCCCTGGGTTAGAGCACTGGATTGGTGCCTTGAAGACCTGGGTGCTTGTCCTGGCTCTGCTATGACGTCCTGTCTCATGTTGGGCAAGTCGCTTTCCTCTCCCACCCTTTGTCAGCTTGGTCTCTTGGGGCAGGGTCTGGCTGTGCAGCACCCAGCATGACAGGGACTGCAGGTTACCCCTGTAGCAGGAGATCTCGGATGCTGGCAGGGAAGGTGGCTCAGGGGCACCGGTTCCATTTCAGCCGGTGTCATGTGAACATGCCCCCGCAGTACCCAGAAGCAGTCAGGGCTCGACCTGTCCCATGCACAAGTCCCACATGCCTGGCACTGGATCTGTGCCATGGATTTGGGGAACGGGTGGTGTTCCCTGAGATCAGCCTAAGGCCCTGGGAGAGCATCAAAGGGACTGTCTTCAATCGGAACATCAGGCCCACGTCTGGATCCCCTGCCTACCAGCCTGTGATCTCAGCACAGTTCGATGCGAAGCAGCAGGTGTGGTACATTGACTTGGCACGTCCTGATCTGGGGGCAGCTGGCAATTAATGACCCTTGTTCTGGGTGTCACATTAATTAATATGGTCTTGAGAGACACTTCCGGGAACAGCAACCACAACTAACCGTCCGATGCCATTTCTTTGTCTGCGTGCAGCTTAGGGGCCGTTTCAGAAGTGGCGGCCGCAGGGGTTATTGGAACGGGGACACACAACACGGGCATCAAACATGGCATCCTGACCACCCAGGTAATGCTCGGACCAGGTGGAACGAGGGCTGGCCGGGGAACCCAAATTCTGTTGAGTGAGAAGCTTCAGAATAGGTTTGGTTGAAAACGAGCCCTTTGGGAAGAGAGGGAGACCCCTGGGGGGTAGGACATGCTCAGCTGGGCTGTGGCAGACCCCAAGTCGAGTGCCGGCGCTGAATCCGGCAGGGCAGGGCCTTGAACCCGTAACTAGGTCGGGAACGGTTTGCCTGACCCGTTTCAAGTCAGACACAGGGTGCTGTTTATCCCCCCACTATAAACAAGCTCAGAGTTCACTCCAAGGAAGGAAACTCCCTGAGGCTGAGCTGCCGGGGCGCTGCCCGCAAAGGGGGTCTCTGCTCACGGTGCCCGGAAGATGGTGGATTTTCCTTGTTGTAAAGTGAGCTGATCCCTTCTTCCCCATGGCTGGAATATCACAGCCCCCACCCATCCTGCCCACCAGCCCTGCTGCTGCTTTCAGTTCCTAAATAGGGAGAAGTGAGAGGGGTTAATAACAAACACCTCTCAGTTACTGACTCCTCCTCACACTCCTCAGAGAGAGGAGAGTCGTTGTCATTAACCCTAAATTACAGGAGGGGAAATCAGACCCAGCCAGGCGAAGTGAGGTGCTCTTGGCCACACAAGAAGTGCTGGAAGGCTGGCTCCCACTCCTGCGCTCCGACCACTAGACCACGCTGCCCCTCCCCACCCCAGTTAGTCCCGCGCCCCCATGGGCCCACGCTGAGTGTGCTGAGAGGGGGAATTGCCTTCTGCTGGAAGAGCTGCCAGAGCGTACGATGTGCCTCTCGCCAGCATCACCACCTGGCTGGATCTGGATCTTAGTGCCAGGCTAGTCGGGACAGGATTCTCCTCACTCTCTGCCCACCTGTCTTGGGCCCTGTGTGGTGGTCACTGGCTCTCTGACCTTGTCTTTCCCTGGAGTGCTGAGAACAGCTGACATGCAGCCCTGGGACTGGGCAAATGGCCTCTCACGTAAACAATATGCACTTTAATATGGATAAATGTAAGTATGTACGTCTAGAAACAAAGAATGCAGGGCCCACTTACAGGCTGGGGGACTCTGACAAAGACTTGGGGGTCATGGTGGATAATCAGCTGAACATGAACTCCCAGTGTGATGCCGTGGTCAAAAGGGCTAATGCGATCCTGGGCGGCATAGATAGGGGAAGCAGGGGCAGAGAGGTTATTCCACCTCTGTGTTTGGCACTGGGTGCGACCGCTACTGGAATCCTGGGTCCGGTTCTGGTGCTCACAATTCAAGAAGGATGTTGATAAATTGGAGAGGGGGCAGAGACGAGCCATGAGACTGATTAAAGGATTAGAAAATGTGCCGGATGGTGATGGCTCAATCTCTTTGGCTTAACAAAGAGAAGCTTAAAGGCTGAGTTGATCCCAGTCTATTGGTATCTACATGGGGAACAAATATTTAATCATGGGCTCTTCAGTCTAGCAGAGAAAAGTCTAACAAGATCCAACAGCTGGGAGTTGAAGTGAGGCAAATTCAGCCTGGAAATAAGGTGTAAATTTTTAATGGTGACAGTAATTAACCATTAAAACCATTTATGAAGGGCTGGATTCTCCATCACGGACAATGTTTCAATCATGTTTGATGTGTTTCTGCTCTAGGAATTATTGGGGGACCTTCTCTGGCCTGGATTGCCCAGGGGATCAGACCAGAAGATTGCAATGGTCCCTCCTGGCCTTGGGCTCGACGGTGCACTCCAGGGGTGCTGAGCAAAGGGTTGCACAGGCAATGTTCATGTTCCAAATGGAGGCAGCTTGAGGCCTGCTTAATAATATGGTGTCAGCAGGGAGCAAATCCTGCATTACAGCAGCTAGAGATGGAGCACACCTGGTGGATCACAATGCAGCACTCACCCCCCTGCCAGGGAAGGACATAGTCTCCCTGCTCATGCACAGGAGAGGACACATCTGATGTTAGCCTGGTTCTGGCCAAGGCACCTTGCATAGGATGGGGCTGTTTTTACTGTCCCTTTCCAGCCCATGATCCCATGTCCACCCGGCCCGGTGGAGCTAAAAGAGCCCTGGCTCTCCAGGCTTGGCAAAGCCTCCGGACTCTGGACAGCTGTTCTCTGCAACATGGTGGCACTTGCATTCTCTGGCACCTGCGCCCTGCACAGAGGGACACGTTGGCCATGGGACTTCCAGTCCATTAAACACACACGCGTTTCTGCTGACGGGGGTGGATTGGGTTTGAAGTGCAGCTAAGCTCTGGGGGCATCAACAGGAGCAGCTGCCTCTAGGATTCAAAAATGAACTACGGTAGATAAATTCATGGAGACTAGCCAGGATGGGCAGGGATGGTGTCCCTGGCCTCTGTTTGCCAGAAGCTGGGAATGGGCAACAGGGGATGGATCACTTGACCGTTACCTGTTCTGTTCATTCCCTCTAGGACACCTGGCATTGGCCACTGTCGGAAAACTGGATACTGGGCTAGATGGACCTTTGGTCTGACCCAGTGTGGCCGTTCTTATGTTGTTATGAGAGTCGAGACCCAGGGAAGTAATGGGGCTGTAGGAGGAACTGCTGACTCCTATTGTAGTTTAGCTGAAACTTGCTCACGCTGCCCTGCCAAGGGACATCAGCCTCTGCCTAGAGGGAGGAGTCCTGTTTTTCAAATGGGAATTAATTTGGGGACGTCCTATACAGGATGTCAGACTAGATGATCACAGTGCCCCCCTTCTGGCCTTATTTGTGAGTCTTCTATGGGTAAGAAAGGAGTTCAGCCTCAATGGCCTGTGTCTTCTGAACTGGCCTACAAGGGGTCCTGTCCAGCTGGTGGCTTTGGGGACGTGCTCATCTGGTTACTAGGAACTGGAGCAGGGGCCACTGACTGAATTCACACAATGGGCACTGAACTGCCATCAGATGGGAACAGGTTCCACTCACTGCCAAGCCAGGCCAAGGTTCTACGTCCCCTTAGCCCTTCAACCCTATCCCCTATGGTACTTTGGGGGAGTGTCTCAACGCTGCTTCTCCTGCCTGCTTCATGGTTTGTCTGGAGGGCCCCGGCTGTGCTGGGCTCTGCACACGTCGAGTGAAAGACAGGCCTTGCCCCAAAGAGATGACAACCAACAGCCCAAGGGAATCACTTTCAAACACTAGTGAGCTCCCCCTGGACTTGTTTGGTGCATGGGGGGTGGTCAAGGGTTTTCCTCACTCTCGGAGCATTCTCTGTGCACTCCGATAACTGACACCTGACTTAGTGTAACAATAGGGCACTGCGCTTGTATAGCAACTTCCCCTGGTTGACCGCAAAGGACTTTGCAAATGTGAATTTAATTAAGCTCCATGACACCCCTATGAAGTAGGGCTGCATTATCTCCCATCTTACAGATCAGGAAACTGACCTGAGCGAGCAGCGGCTTGCCCAGTTCTGTTTCATAGGGTGAAGGGCAGAGACAGAAATAAAACCCAGGAGTCCTGACTCGTAGTCCCTGGGTCTAACTGCCAAGCAACACCGCACCATGCATGTCTCTGGTTTGTTTTGACAGCTGGTACTGAGCGGGTCGGCTTCTCCTGCCTGAGGAACAGGGGCTTCACGGGGCTAGAAAAGGATTTGTGGAGGCATAGTTATAAATGCTGGACAATAACGCACTGCTTATGCACAGTCCGTGATCTCCCCTACTGATTTACGGAGGAGCTGAGGGCAGGTCTCCAGGATGGGCACGTGCTGAAATAAATACAGCTGTGCTTAATTCAGCTATTAGACAATCAAATGTGCTTCATTTCTAGGTGGAGAGCGGTCGGGCTCAAGAGCAAAGGAGCTCAGTGTCAGAGCTTCCATCCTGGGCCTCAAATGGAAGGAGAGAGTGGGGACAGGTTGCTGTTTAAAATTGCATTTGTCTAGAGCTTCTCAGAGGTTTTGAGTGTTAAAATGAGTCGGGGGAGGGGGGACTTGAAAACATTTAACTTGGCTAAGCAATTTTTAACTTGTTCCTTCCTAATTCCAGCCTCAGATCCTACCTCATTTTTCGCTGGTGTTCACTATGTAAGACAGCCGATCTCACGTAGTGGAGAGTGTGCGGTGGCTAGAAGTGTCACATGGCTCTTCAGGCTACCTCATGGGCATATTGCCACCACTTTATGTGTTTACAATGAAACATTAGGTAAAAGGTGACTACCCTACAACAGCCCGTATGTCTGGGTCCCCTCCAGGTTGTCAATTTCAGTAGCCAGCTGAATGTTTGAGCTGAAGAAAATCAGACCAGTGGAAACATACAAAGGTGCTTGGTGAGCTGCTGCAGAGACTGAGTAAGCACGTGGGAAATGGGCTACCCTAATTTCAGCTCAGCATCGCTGACTCTTTGGAGAGCAATAGGCTCATTGCAATCCTTGGTGAGCACAGGATGGTAGCTTGCTCTAGGACTGTAGCGGGATCCTGCAGAGAAAAGCATGTGAGCCGTTCCCTCTCCTGGGAGATACACTCCACCACTTCATTGCCTCCTGCTGCTCACCTCACAAGAAAACTTTGATTTTTCACTGCCACATGGTTCCCTGATAATAGTTTTTCAGCATTTTGTGCTTTTATGAATAATCTGTTCCTATTATTCTACCAGGGCTGGATTTGTGCCAGGAGGGCGAGTGTGTGTCTGCAGCTCGCAGCATGGGGCCCTGAGAACAAGTTGATTTTTCTGAACATAGGATGGAACTGTGCTGCCAGAGGATGAGAATGTGTGTACCGGGGGGCACATGCTGAGCAAATCGTAGAGCGGCACCAGTGCTATCCCTGCCACGGAGCTGCCTTTTACAGACTCCTGGAAGTTAGGTGAAAAACTCCTCCTAACCTCCTTGCAACACCTATTACATGGGAGGAGGGATAGCTCAGTGGTTTGCGCATTAGCCTGCTAAACCCAGGGTTGTGAGCTCAGTCCTTGAGGGGGCCTCTTTAGGAAACTGGGGTAAAAATCTGTCTGGGGATTGGTCCTGCTTTGAGCAGTGGTTTGGACTAGATATCTCCTGAGATCCCTTCCAACCCTCATATGCTATGATTCCCTCCCAGTCCTCCATTCTGCCAATGACCCCAGCCTGGATTTTCCCTCCTTTCACTTATCCAGGCCAAGATTTATACTAATGAATTCAGGGCCCAATTTGAGAGCTCTTACAGGGGTCTGAATTTCTGACCATGCTGAGCACCCACTCTCTGCAAATTCAGGTCTGGTTTGGAAAGGTTTAGCACCCTGTTGCCATCTCTTGACTCTTTCCACCCAGCCTACCATGCCACCGCCTCTCCTTGTTCAATCCCTCCTCTGGGTTGGCTCTGAGCAGTCAGTTAACCTACCATGGGATGGAAATGAATGGGAACCCAACACGTGCACTTTCTGTAACTCAGTGGACGTGGGATCTTGCCGTCATCCTTCAGAAGAGAGAGCTCCTGGAAGCCCTGAACATTAGAATGGCCACACTGGGTCAGACCAATGGTCCATCTAGCCCAGTATCCTGTCTTCCAAGAGTGGCCAGTGCCAGGCACTTCAGAGGGAATGAACAGAACAGGACATTTTTTGAGTGATCCATCTCCTGTTATCAACTCCTGGTATCTGGCAGTCAGAGGTTTAGGGACACCCAGGCCATGGCGTTTGTCCCTGCCCATCCTGGCTAATGGCCATTGATGGACCTATCCTTCATAAATTTCTAGAATTGTTTTTTGAATCCAGTTATAGTCCTGGCCTTCACAACATCCTCTGGCAAAGAGGTCCACAGGTTGATGGTGCGTTTTGTGAAGAAATACTGCCTTCTGTTTGTTTTAGACCTGCTGCCTGTTAATTTCATCCAGCATAAGGCCTTGTTGTCTTGGGTCCTGGGCATAGACCTCCTGAGAGCTGGCCCTTGTCCTAAGGAGTTTACAGTCTCGATTTAGACAAGACACAGGGTAGGAGAAAGGGAACCTTTATAGATGGGGAATGGAGACAAGTGACTTATCCTATGTCACACAGGAAGCTAGTGGCAAAGACCCCAGTAGAATCCAGGAGTCCTGAGTGGAGCCGGGTGTGAAATTTTCATAGCGAATCTTGCAGTCACTGGAGCTGAGCCTGGCTTTGAGGTTGGCTGAGTTTTAACTTTAAGAAGTTCACCCCATGAGAAAATGTTATTTTTCCCATGTCACCCTGTGTGACTGCTTCCCCGAATGACAGCAGAGCAGCCAGGACACTTCTCTTCCCCAGTTTGCCCACTCAGCTATTCCAAAGTCTCCTTCTCTCTGACACACCATGCAGTCCTCAAGAGGGCCTGGAACCCCCCTCCGGAGCCACATGATAACCTCTCCCCGCCATGTGCTGTTCTGGGACAGGCTTCCCCAGCACCCAGGCACTGGGACGTGCAGCCCCTGAGGCCTTATGGGGTGTTACCTGCCCTTACATCTCAGCGAAGAACCAACTGCGGTGGCTGATGGACAGGTTTGTCTCTCTCTTCTGGCCTATTTGACACTTCCTGGTCCCTCTTATGGCCCTCAGGGAGGCAGTGGCTGTGCCTAAGGACTGTCCAGGAAAAGATGATGTGGGAAGCTACCAGCTTATGTCCCTGGAGGTCCAGGAGGCTGTTGGTCCTATCTGAATGTTGCAGCAATGCACTGAGGTGAAGATGAAGGGAGTGAGGGACCATTGTGGGGTTGGGGGGAGATGTTGCCTTGGGGGGAAGGGACTCTGAATTCGTCCAAGCAAGCCTGAAGAGTGTGGATGTCATGCCAGTTCCCCAAGGACTAAGCCCCAGAGTTCCCCTCATGGACACATTGCAAACCCACCCCTCCACGCTTTGCCTGGCTTCAGTTCTGGCCACTAGACTAGCCAATGTATCAGCTGCTTGGTCATAATTGCAAGATGGGCTGTGAGCTCTCTGGACTGGAGCGTGCCTGGATGCCCTGGAGGCTGGTGACAGGGGTGTACCAGGCGCGTGCACAGACTCACTGTCAGTGTGAGAAGAGGATGCCATGCAGAGCGGTCCCACCAGATGTTAGGAACCACGTAGTGAGAGGATCACGTCACTGGGCCATCTGTCTCATTCCATGTTTTGGAGTGAACGATGGTTGGCAAGGGAATGGGTAGCTGCTTGATTGTGCAAAGACTGTAAAATGCTTTGGGATTTCTGGGGGAGTGAAGGGAGAGGTGGAAATACTGAGATATGGTCATTAGTGTCAGTTCAGAGTAAACTCAGGATGGACATAGGGGATCTGTTACAAAGCAGCTGGCCCATGTTTCAGAGCAGGAGGGACAGCATAGGAGATAAGGTGTTGGAGCAAGACTCAGTCCATGTGGATCCTAGTCCTGGTTCTGCAGAATCCCAGCAAGACCTTGGCAAGTGACTCAATCTACCTCATGCCTCAGTTCCCCTGCATGTCCAAGGGGAATGATACCTCTCTACTCCACAGGGAGGTTGTGAGGCGAAGCTCCATTAACAGTGGTGCAGCACTTTGGTGGAAGGGGCTGTATGAATCCCTTCCTAGATGAGGAGAACGTCTTCTCACCCAGTGACAAAGCAGAAAATGATGAATCTCTCCCCCCAGGCTAGGCAATCAGCCATTAAATTGCTCTGTCCCTGCCACTCCCTCCCCATCGCCAGCTTTGCTCTCAACTGCCCATGAAAAATGGGAACAAAAAGATCTCTTCCAATGAGCAGTGTGAAAGCAGACACGGTCAGGGACAGAGTAATAGTGGCCCCAGGCACATTCCTAGCTCCATTTTGTTTCACTTTGCACCCTGCATTGTTTTCATATTTTTCTTCCCTTTATCCTGTGATGAGCAGCTTTTGTTCTTGCTGGGGAGATGGGTGCATCCAGCTGGACAGGTTCCTTGAGAATCAAAGTAAATCTAAAATTCAGTTTATAGGCCGGTTAGCCTGACATGGGCCCAGGCAAAGTCATGGAAAGGCCGGTGTCGGATGCAATCAGTGGCAGCGTAACTAACACGATGAAGCTAGACAGAGTCAGGCTAGAAATAAGGTGCCATCATGTACCAACTTACTAAAGGCTTGGGGGGGGGGGGAATTCTCCTTCACTGGAAATTTTAAAATGGAGACTGGATGCCTTTATAAAAGACCTGCTCTCGTTAAAGCAGGAATTCATTCAGGGATGACCCGTACTCTGCAGGGCAGATGAGATGATCACCATGGTCCCTTGAGGCTTTGTCTGTGAATATGGGTTTTAGGGGAAGTAGTTCTTGCCAAATAAACTTGATATTGTGGGGGTTTTTTTAGTTAGTTTGCTCAATAAGGTAACTGTGTTGACATAATAGTTGAGATTTCTGTAAGGCATTTGACTTAATTAGTACCACACAAAATCAATATATCCCTAACCCTAAGGCTCTGGCTGGCATTTACTTCAAGTGGCTCCTGGAAGCAGCAGCATGTCCCCTCTCTGTCTCATATGCGGAGGTGCAGCCAGGCAGCTCTGCTGCGTGCTGCCCCGTCCACAGGCACTGCCCCTGCAACTCCCATTGGCTGCAGTTCCTGGCCAATAGGTGCTGCAGCGGTGGTGCTTGGGGCGGGGGACGGATGCAGGACAGAGCCCCCTGGCTGCCCCTATGCATAGGAGCCAGAGGGGAGGCACGGCACCGCTTCAGGGAGCTGCACGGTGTGTCCCCCCCTTCCCTAGCTGGAGCGGGGCAAGCCCCAGACCCCATCCCCAGCGGGAGTTCGAGGGCCGGATTAAAACGGCTGGTGGGTCGCATCCGGCCCATGAGCCATAGTTTGCCCACCACTGGGTTAGGTCGACATAACTATGTCGCTCAAGGTGCAACATTGTTCGCAGTGCTGATTAACATAGCTTGGTCGATCTGATCTGGAAGTGTCAGCCAGCCTCAGATACAGGAAGTCTGTTACCCCTGCACAACTGTTTATAGAACAGCTGGAATGAACCGAACCCATCACCCTACCCAGGAGAAATGATCAAACCATTCGTGCTTAGCTAGCTGATAATCTTTGTATGGGGCATATTACAGAGTCGCTCCGCCAAATCTATACATGGGGGGTAGGGACTTAAAATGAGTAAAAGAATGTGTCCGTTCCACAAGCACTGGCGATCTGTTCCGAGTAGTAGTTTTGTAGCCGACAATCAAAGCCCTGAACGCCATCGGGGCTCTCTCTGCCGCTTGTTAGAAGCTCAGACTGGTAATTAAGATCCCACACTGCAAAGCTAGTTGTCAATACTGCTAATGACTCACAAGCAGAGTGGGATTCCTTCCAGCCGCTGCGGCTGCAGCGCTAAGGACGGGAGAAACACGGGAAATCAGCAGCTGCAGACATGAGCAGTAAGAAGGGGACATCCCCAATGTCACATCTCCGATCGGAACCATATTCCAAGGGAGCACTATAAATCTCTCCTGAAGGCCTCACTCATTGGCCACATTCTCTGGTCCTTAACTCAGCAAAACTCCCTTTGACATCAGGAGAGCTTGGGCCAGGTAAAGCGTCAGGCAGGAATTCAAGGTGGGGGCCTAGAGATTGTTGGCTAAGATTAATCACAGTCTCCTGTAACGTGAGTGTGAGATATCTCCTGCTTCTTCTTGGGCCCCACAGTCCTAGGCTCTCCAAGCCATCAACAAGAGGCATCTCTGACTTAGGATCACAACAGCAAAGCAGCTGGATCTCTGAGGAGCTGGGCACAGAGCCCAGGAATTCCCTCACCAAACAGGGAGCAACTGGTAAGGACTTCCTCTCACCGCCACCCTGGCATGAATTTGAACCAGTGACTTAAAGCGACACACGGTCACTTTAACCCTTCTCAACATATGTTTCTTCTCCAACCTCTTGAAAGCTTCCTAGGACAATTCTCCTCTAGGATGAGGTGGGAACTACCCACGGGACTGATTTATTTGGGGAAACTTACAGCTAGGCTCATGGTGACGTCAGCCTTAACTCTGCAGCAGCTAACGCAGCTCTAAAATAACCACGGGTGCCACGATACATAGTTCTTCTTCCTCCAGATATCTGCAGACTCATGTCCAACCTCAGGCATCTCATCACCAAGCTATCTACTCTTTAGCCCTTTAACTCCTACCTTGGAAATCAGCCCCTTCATCATTTTTGTTGCTGTCCTCTGAACTCCCTCCTATCTGTCAGTTTCAGTCCAGTGATAAGACACCTGGCTAACAAAGGCAATATTCAAGGTGTGATTGCCCTGCAGCCGGAGAGATAGATACCACCGCTTTCCACCATTTGCTTTGTGTATGCAGGCCCAAATCTCATTGGCCTGGTTTGCTTCCACATCACACTGCGAGTCTACTGGCCTGTACCATTCCTGCCTTCCAGCCAATTTGAAATAGTCTTTCAAGGAAGATTTCATGTGATGCCGTCTCAATTGCTTTAATAAATTCAAAATTCATTACAGCACCTACTTGCCTTTCCAGCCACTGATTTTATAATCCTATCAAAAAAGCAATCAGGTTTGTCCAGTAGGATTTATTCTTTATGAATCCTGTGCAGTTTATTGCTTCTGGGTTTTTATTATCCTACAGCTGTTCAGCCATGTCTCCTCTTCATATTAACTACCTCTTTTAGGGGAGTGTTACCGCAGAACTGCAGCAAGCTAATTGCAGCCACACTGTGTGCATTCAGTCACCGTGAATTAATAAACTAGAACAGCACTTGTTAAGGGTTCATTTGGAGAAGCAGGGCTTCTGGAGGCAGGGTCAAATACTAGCTGCAGGCTGGCAGGCTCTGCTCATGGGAGGAGGGGAGAAGAGAGGCAACAATTGGAGACTGAAAGAAAATAAGTGGATGGAGGCCTGAGTTTGGGGCACCTTTGATACAGAAGTTTGTGATGTCTATGACTGTTGCGAATGTTTGTTTATTGTTTAGTAGTTTATTGAAGTTGGGAGAAGTGATGACCCAGCAGGGGTCACGGAGAGCTGTGTGATTTGTAAAAGTGAGTCACAGAAAGACTCGATCACAGAGTGCACTTTGGAGCAGTTCTCTGGAGCTAGCCTGAGACTTTTCTGGCATCATTTTTCATGGCATCCCCACACTCCATCGCTGACCTGCTGCTAATTACTCAATGTCATCTCTGATTTTAGGTAATTATTTGGGATCTTCTAAACCTATTGCTTATGTCTGTGTGTGCTCAGATCTAATGATTAGTAGTTTCAGATAAGAGCGCGCTTACTTTCATCAATCAGCCAGAAGTGCTGTATTTCCATTGATTTATTCCAGACACCGCCTGGAGTAAAACAGTTTTAAGTTACCACTGCTGAGGGTTCTGCAAGCCATGGGTAACACGGGGAGGAGGTAGATTTATAGAGCCACAATTGCAAGGATTGTTCTTATTTACTTAGTGGAAGGCTGGTACTAGATTCATTTTTCTCCAAACTTTTCTGATTTCTCCAGTTGCCGATATTTCTCAGATGTTTCTCAGACCAGAGTAGGTTTGGTAGCTAATTTCTTGAAGGTGCATGTCCCATGGAGCAGGGGATTTGAATACTGTAAAAGGTGCATGACACCTCCGCATGCCCCCTTGCATCCAGGTGCTACCTTAATTTCCCTAACTGGGCAATTAGTAGACTTCACTAAGGCTTTCAGGTATCAAACAGCATCCCCTGTCTGAGACTCTGTGTAATGAAAAAGAAAGCCAAGCAAGACATTCACCCAGACTGCTTCTCTGGGAGGCAAACTCCAAACTCCATCTGAGTGTACCAGTCTGACACCTTTACCCACAGTCACACTCAACCTCGATTCCCTTCCCTGGAACCAAGACCTTCCTGAGACCTGCAGCCCTTCTCCCAGACAGGCCTCCCGCAGCTATCTGGGAGATCCCTCCTGACTTCCTTTCCTAGGAGCTCTCCTGGCAGCCCTCTCCTTAGGAGAACAACCCTCTGGCTGAACGCTGGGCACAGGCTTTTCCTTAGCTGGTGGTTATCAGAGACAGGCACAGCGAAGTGACTCATCTCACCAACGGCTCCCTCCCCAGAAACCCTTCACCGCTCTGGAGCCTGAAGGGCTCTGGCTACTAAGAGAGTTCAGTTCCCCTTCTCGGATGTATCAAAGTCCAGACTACTTTCCCATTGGCGGGGGGCGTGGGGACACCCTCTACTCCAGGTCCCAACCCAGAGACCCTACAGCTAGCAGCCGTGCCTTATCCCTTAAAATAAACTGTGTCACTGCTCCAGCGTCCCCATGGCCCCAGCACATTCTTCACCCTCACCTCGGGGCCTTGTCCTGGTTGAGTCCCAGCAGCCAGCCTGGAGCTCCTTTGCATTGCCCCACCGCTCTGGTCTCTGCCAGCACTGCTCTGTCCAGGGTCCTGTAGCTCCGCCACAGCCACTCTAGGCACAGAGTAAGCTTGTCACTGATAATTACAGGTGGACACAGCATAGGATAGTGCAGCGTAGTGTATGCGTATGCTTGAGATGGGTGTGACTTTTAATTGCAATTTACACATTTAAAATTTAAAACCACTGCAGTGATCTCTTACAGGGTGGCATCTGCAACAGATCGCAGCACGTAGAATCGTTTAAACTGTATGATATTGTGGTTTGAATGCTCTTTAACTTGCATTTAACCATTTGTGCTTTTATAATGTCGGTAAGGGATTTGGGTCTGATTTATGGTTTTAGATTGTTAATATATTAGAGATTATTATTCAGATCAATGAAAAGGTTTCCTGCTTTGGAAAAGAATATTGCTTGTGTCAATCACTTATTGGAAGGCCTTATCTGTGTCCTTCCAGTATTTTCTTAACCACTCTGGTGACCCAGACCTTCGGAAAAGTAGATTAAGGGGGCAGTAAGTAGGTTATTTTAGGGACTCCCCAAAGGCTGTTTTTCAATGAGTTCCTGAACCAGCTCTTTTAAAACTCTTGAATGCAAATTATCTGGACCTGCTAATTTAAAATTCTAACTCTAGTATTTGTGGTTTAACATCCATCTGAGGCAACAGTGGAATAGGAAGACTAGGATCATCATCATATGATATGAATATAGCATCTGCTTTATTTGTACTATTACTGAAAATTCTATCATTTCCGTCTAGTAATGGACCAATACCATTGTTAAGATTCATTTTGTTCTTAATATACTTAAACTCCTTCTTATTGTCTTTAACTCTGCAGGCCATAGATTTTTCCTTATGTCCCTTTGCTTCCCTTATCAATTTTCTGCAGTTCCTAGCTTCTGATTGATATTCATTTTTAATCAAATTCACCTTTCCTCCATTTGCTATATATAAATTTTAAAATTGTTTATAGCCTTCCACTTCCCTTCTAAACAGGTCAGTGTTTTAACCAGTATGGCCTTTTTCCTCAAGTGTGGTATTGGGAGAGGGAGGAGTGGGTTGTGGCTAAATCAGACTGGGAATTCCTTGCCAAAAGTTTTCTACTCTTTACCCCAGACAAGGATGGGATCTTCCTCCTGAATGGACTCTTGTCATTTTCCTAAACTGCATTTATTGATCTTCCTCCCCAGCAGGCAGCCAGCTGGCAGCAATCAGCTCCATATTACACCTGCCTCTGTCTCTGGCTCCCTCAGAAGAGAGGGATGATCAGCATCGGGCAGAGGAACACTGGTGTATGTGAAAGGAAAGCCTTCCATGCACCGCACATCCTTGCTGTGGAAATTTGAGCCCAGCTGTGTCCCTGGCATGAACCCCATGGCTGGTTTGAGAGGATGTCGAATGCTTATTAAACCCCAGCCTTGGATGCTGCATTTCTCCAGCAGAAACTGAAGCTTGCATTGGACTCATATTACAAATGAAGCCCTAACAGCTCTTTCCCTGGTAACTAGGCCAGGCTAATCCATCAGACAAGCATCTCCAGAGGTAGCTATTGGCATCTGCACTAGGGATAAGTGACTCGGGGGAGACCTATGAGCAGGGTTCATCTATCTAGCTCTGACTCCTTGTCTGCCCTTAAGAGTCTGGATGCTGCAGCATGGTAGTTACTGTCGCATGTCCAGGAAAGATTCATCCCCAGCGCCTGCCCCTTTGAGGATTCAACTCAAGCCTGCAGAACTTGGGCTGGGGAATCCTGGGAACTTGGGAGACAGGTGTATGTTTTCTCCTTTGGGCAGTGAGGCCACACCTGTCTCTAGTTCAACAGGTGCAGTATAAAGCTCTTGGCTTTCACACATCTGCCCCAAATTCAAATGAGGTTAGAAATCCCTGAAACTCAGTAACATCCGGTGGCTTCTCTGAAATGGGTTGGTGGCTTTTTCTCCAATCATTGTGGCTGGGCGAGCCCATTGTAAAGCCCACAGAGCTGCAGCTAGCACTGAGTGGCAGCCACAGCAGAAGCCATGGAGAGGGAGCTCACCTCCAAAGTTATTCTCCACTTGGGGAGAGCGGCACTGGCCTCTCAGAGGGGCAGGCAGGATGTTATCCATCTACCTTGCCAGTGACACAGCAGCAGGAAGCAATTCCTCCCTGTCTTCTAAACAACCAGCTCCAACAGCTAGTTTCAATGAAAGCTGAGCAGGCCGTTGCCATTCGGGGCAGTCCAGAAGCATCAGCTGAGCAGGGAAAATCCCCTTGTTCAAATCCCAGGTGCCCGTCGCTGACTAGTACTCTACACTGTGCTCAGTCACGGTTTTGGCAGTCTCCATTTGGGGCGGCACATCACAGGGGTTTGTCATGGCACAGGAACATCAGAAAGGAGCCACTGTCTGTCCGGCCCCTGTTTGACACTGGTGTCCCTAGTCTCTGTTTGTCAGAGAGTGGAGATGGATGGCAGGAGAGAGATCACCTGATCATTGCCTGTTAGGTTCACTCCCTCTGGGGCACCTGGCATTGGCCACTGGCAGCAGACAGATACTGGGCTAGATGGACCTTTGGTCTGACCCAGTATGGCCATTCTGATGTTCTTATGCTGTATCTTGTCTGACTTTCTTTGGGCAGGCCTATCACCTCCAGCCTATTTAGGTTCCCAACTCCCAGGAAAATTAATGGAAATTAGGAGCCTAAATATCTTTGAGGATTTGAGCCTCGACATCTAAAGTCATCCTGAAGTGACCCAATCTGACACTTTTCACCCCCAGACTACTACTAATGATGTCTCTAGCTGGATCAGAGAGACCGCCATGGGCGCCTGCCCATCACGATGTTTAATGCATTGATGGAACGTACCCAAATACTCCGCTGATGGAGAGAGTAGGAAGTGTGTGGGGAGCAGTTTTGCAGTTAATTATTGAGCATCTGGCATTTGACAGCAAGTGGGTTGGAAGAGAAAAGGGAGAGGGAGGAGAGAAAGAACTAAGATCAAACTCCAGGGACCCTTTAGGAATTGGCACCATGGAATGGAAAAAATTACTTCCCCTTGATGAGAGGCCATTAGCAAATACAGCCCCACAGCTCTGGGCCTCTGACTCTTTAGATTAGGGGTCACACATCTCTAACTTACCATGAAAACACTGTCCGTTTGCCCACTTAATATTCCAGGGGTCAGTGACCTTTCAGAAGGGCTGTGCTAAGTCTTCATTTATTCACCCTAATTTAAGGTATTGCGTGCCAGTCATACATTTTCACGTTTTTAGAAGGTCCCTCTCTATAAGTCTGTAATATAGAACTAAACTATTGTTGTATGTAAAGTAAATAAGGTTTTTAAAATGTTTAAGAAGCTTCATTTAAAATTAAATTAAAATGCAGAGCCCCCCGGACCAGTGGCCAGGACCTGGGCAGTGTGAGTGCCACTGAAAATCAGCTCCCTTGCCACCTTCAGCATGCATGCTATAGCTTGCCTACCCCTGTAATATCCCATTGCACTGATGCTAGCAGAATGCAGGCTAAGTGGTCGCTGGGTTTGCCTTCGCTAATGAGCTGTAAGTAAAAAGCACAATAATGAAGCTTGCAGACGCTGAGAAACACAGCACAGTTAATACTGGCGCAGGCATTCACAGAACAGAGGACGCCGAGAGCACTTAGAAGCCTGGGCAGAAAAGAGAGAAATGTCTCTACCTGGTGGAACGTACCCAGTCAATAGGGGACAGAGCTGGCGATCAGCAATGCTGACAGAGAGCAACTGCAGAGGTGGACAGTGAATTTTTTTCGCTCTTGTATCCTACTGAAGACGGAGGTCTCTGGATACACCTACACTGCAGTTAGCCATGTGCCTGTTAGAGCAGCGAGACAGACTTGCATGAGCTCTGCTGGAGCTAGCATGCTAAAAAATGGCAGAGTGGATGTAGCAGCTCTGGAAGAGGCTCAGGCTAGCCCCTGCCCCAAGTCCAAGCCCACCCCACCCAGCCCCGTTGGGCTGAGCTCGGCTGCTATTTTTAACACACTAGTGCAAGTCTGCCAGGCTGGACAGCTCACTCGTAGCTGCAGTGTAGACACATCCTGTGCGACTGTGCGGCGCACACACATGCAGGAATAGGAGGGGGCTGCAGTCAGGACTCAGATGCGGCAGCACAGCAGTGAGTGTGGAGCAGGTGACCAGAAGTGTCGGGGTGTTTATGGGACAGGTTGGAGGTGGAAACAAACAAACGGACAAATTTCTTCACACGACGCACAGTCAACCTGTGGAACTCCTTGCCAGAGGATGTTGTGAAGAACAAGACTATAACAGGGTTAAAAAAGAACTAGATAATTTCATGAAGGACGGGTCCATCAATGGCTATTAGCCAGGATGGGCAGGGATGGTGTCCCTAGCCTGTTTGCCAGAAGCTGGGAATGGGTGACAGGATGGACCACTTGATGTTTTCCTGTTCTGTTCATTCCCTCTGAAACACCTGTACCTGTAACAAGGTACCGCAAACACACCTTACAAAGAACCTCCACCAGCATGAACATAACCAGGTGCCACCTGGAAGAACACTGGATGCCACGAGATCAGTTCTGGGATTTATTTCAGTTGCTGGTTTACAAAAGATGCTTGAAATAACAAAAGCAGAAGCAAGTTTTCAAAGCAGCATAAAAGAGCTATTAGTATCCTGCCAACCCCCGTATTAAACCCGCAAATGTACGGCTTAAGCTGACAACAAAAGCCCCCATCGCAATGCAAACGAACACTGGTGCCAAGCAAGGCAGTGCTTAGGGCTTGACTAGCTGCTCGCCAGGGTCCAAGGTTTGGGCACGAGGCCAGGTCAGAACTGACATCACTGGTCTCCAGTCTGAACAATGGACATCAGGGGGCGCTAGCTGCTTTCAGGAGATTTCATGGGCCCAAAACTCCTCCCCTCATCTCTTATCGGAAAGGTATTGGCCGTGTCTGAACTAGAAATCAGGCCTTTGTGGTTGGGGGGCCGAGCCAAGCCAAGCCAAACTGAACCCCGAGCGGTGAGTTCGAATGCCAGAGGGGGAAACTTAACCCTACAAAATATTTACAGGGTTTCAGATGAGTGGTTCAGTATCATTAATAACTGAAATAGCTGTAGATGTAGGAGGCACTTGGGAGGTCACCCGTCCCCTCTAAACTTTGCATCCTAGCTTGAAATGTTCAGTCACTGCCTCACCAGGGAATTCCCCCCCCCCCATTCTATTTTTCTGCAGTTCACATTATTTTCTAAGTATACGACGACGCTCGGTTTACTGCTCCCGGCAGCTTTGAGACTTTGATTTGGCCTCCTCGTTTGCTAGGAAAGGTCGGTGTCTTACACAGGGTGACCAGACAGCAAATGTGAAAAGTCAGGACAGGAGGTGCGGGGTAATAGGAGCCTATATAAGAAAAAAGACCCCAAAATCAGAACTGTCTCTATAAAATCAGGACATCAGGTCACCCTAGTCTTACATCACAACACATGCAGGAGAACTGCCCCAAATCAGAGCGTCACGCTACAATCCCTCGCTGAGACGCTTGCATTCCGACGCAAGCGCAAAGAAAGGCAGTTACACGGCTTGATGTGGCTAACTGAGCCCAGGCTATCCCACCTTTTCCACTGGCTAGCTTGAAAACCAAAACCCAGAGGCAAAACCTAGCTTATCACGAGTGTGATACTGGCAGGGCCCACACCCACGCACAAGCAGCAAGATGCTCCAATGAAGCAGGAAGTTGGAGGTTGAAATCTTCCAAGGGCAAACTCAGAGTTTCGAAATCTTCTGCAGCAAAGAACTGTCGTGAACATCTTCCAGCCACTTAATGAGGATCCTATTCAGAGCAGCTGGGCTGTAAAAACAAAAAACAAAAACACAACACAATCCATTAAGCTAGGACTGCTCCTTACTGTGCTTTCATGTCCCAAGGAATTAGGCTTCCATCCATTTCCTAGGGAGACTGCTCCAAAGCCTGTGCTACTTCACTGTTGGGAAATGTTATTTCCCTTGAAAAGTTTAGAAGAAAATGATACATTTTATTATTAACTGCTGGTAACAGGGTGGCATTAACGTGAGCAAAATGCAGACTGCCACTTAGAAGAGGCTGAGTATTTGACCCCAAAAATGTCTTTTTGATTAAATAGAACGTTAATTATTTTATTGTTCTAATTTTTCAATCAAAAGATTGTACCAAGCCCAACACCCTATTACATCTGTCTATTACATCAACACTCCCACTTGTATCAACCGAACTTGTAATCTTGGCAAACAATGAGTTGGACAAAAATCTATTTTCCATAAATCCACGTTTACTGGCATTAATTATTACCCTCCTTTCATTCTTTGTTATTAGAGTCCTGTATCAGGCACTCCAGTGTTTTGCTGTTTTACAGCTTCTCTGCCATTCAGGCAGACCCAGGATTTAATTCCAGGAGTCATGGCTGAGCAGTCAGTGGGGGGGTTATTTCCCAACGAGTCTCTATGGAGGAGATGATGAAGTCCTCTCTCTCTCTCTCTCTGAGGTGCAGAGGAGGTTTGGGGGCATGAAGAAGGGGTATGTGGGTAATTTGGGAGGGTGGATCCTTTCTGTGGGGCAGAGCTATAGGAGCAAAATTGAACCGAGATTTACAGAGACTTAGGTGGGGTTGGAGGGAGTTTCACTCCCTGGCTGATGGTCAAGTGTAAAGGAATCTCAGCTGTGTCATTTCCTTTCCAACACTGTGAAGATGGTCTAATTTAAAGGAAGGGTGGAGCCTTCTTTAATTTACACCTCCCCCACCACCCCACTGTGGGTCTCTATTTGCTTGAGCCAGGCCCTTTCAAATACCTGCAGTGACCTGCAGAAATCAGCGACAGATAAGGTGAAGAAAGAACTCGCTGCTCTCGTGGAAGGGGAAGGGAGAGGTGGTGAGAAGGTTAGCACTTCTTACAGTTCAGCTCAACTCTGGCTGCCTGTGTGAGCTTGGGCAAGTCTCTTAGCCTCACTGTGCCTCAGTTTCCCCATCTGTAAAATGGAGATACTAGTGACACCCTCTCTCCCAGGGGGGTGTGAAGATAAACATGTTTGTGACAGAGTGAAGTGTCACATGGTGGGAGGGAGAGAAGGAAAAAAGCAGCTGACTCAAAATATCCAGTCCTCTCAGAGACTGCTGGAAGCGTGTGTGTATTATCGGGGAGGGGGGAGGTGCCTGGGCCTACACAAATCAGACCCAGTTCCTTGCAAGAGGGGGAGAAAGATGAGGAAGGATGCACTCTGAAACAGAGCCGAGGGAAAAAGGCCAGAAACGGGCAGGAGTAGGAGAAAAGACGAGCACCTGCTGGGGAAAACTTACTTGGGTTTACTAGGACCTGCCTCCCCTGGAAACTGAGGCCTTCCCATAGAGGGAAGAGAACTAGAGACCTCAGGTGTAGATAAGGATACATTAAATAGTGACTCAGCCCTTTTGATTAGCGTTAGTAGCTCAATGACTCTCTGAACTCCCTGGGGCTGGAGAGCATCTGCCATTCACACTGCTCGCGACCGGGGTGCTCAGACGCTCCGGCAGAAGAGGCCCCATAAGGACCATAGAATGTATAGGTTGAACTTTGACTAACTTTTGCCTTTTCCTAACTCCCCCCCATGACTCTGGCTCAGGTCCACTTGCCTCACCATGCACAGTTCCCTTCCCCCTCCAGTGCCCCGAAGATGGTGCCGGTAATGGCCTCTCTGCGAGCCGCGCGCGCTTAGCTGTTCTAATCTGTTCTCGTGAGACGATCCCTCCCGGCCCAGCTCCTCTTCTCTGCTAATTACTTGTGCTGGAATAATGGCCAGCTGATGACATGGGCTAAGCTAATGAGGCTGCTTTAACAGAGCTCATAAAAACACCAGACACCCCAACGGGCTGGATCGCACAGTTCTGTACACAACTGCAAGCTGCCGGAGGACAGGCTCAGAAGCTGCAGCACAGTAATACAGGGATGCTCAGACGGCACATGAGGTGCCAGGGATCCCAGGGGATCTTCCCGCATGGCACGACTGGGGCTGTAAGGAACTCTCTTGTTAGCAGGTGGCAGGACATGCGTTTGGGGTCGTATCCCAACAGTCTCCACGCAGACCGAATCTCCACTGACCTCACTGGGGGATTTTGCCTGACCAAGCGCTGCAGCAGCTGGCTGGGTGGGTGTAGCCCAGGGGGTCTCAAACTGGGAGTCTTGCTGTGTGAAAGTGGTCACCAGTAAAAAAGTTTGAAAGCCACTGGGGTAGCCCGTCCGAATTCTTGGGCTAGGCTATAGGATGAAGATGAATCAGGAGCTGCGTCGTGGCGATAAGCTGGCATAGAGGTAGGCTGGGTTATGCGCATATGTATTGCCTAATTCAGGGAGGTGCTGAGCCACCCTGGCTCCCTCTGAAGTCAGTGGAAGCTGGGGGCGCTCGGCCCACTGAAAATCAGAGCCAAATATGCAGTCATCTGCCACGAGCCATTTGGTCTGATCCCTCCAGCACAGGCCAATACTGGAGGCTTCAGAGGAAGTGTTAAAGTCACTAAGCCATTTAGCTAATTGCACAAGGCTTCATCATCGGGCGCGGAGTGGGGGGGGGAGATAATCCGTGGTGATCCCTGTGGGCAAATCAGTTCACAGACCAGACACGAGCTGACTGCCCTTCCCAGCTTCGCTTGCAGTGCTGACCCAGCTGAGCCTTTAGCAAAAACGCCAGCCGCGGCGCCCCACTCCCTCGCCGCGCATATTCAGACTTGCTAACGGCTCACTCCGTGCATCCAGGGTGCTGGAGTAAGAGCCGGCTGCCAAGCAGCGCTTAGTCAGGCCCCAGCAGCTGACGATGACAGGGCTTTAAACGCCAGCCAACCCGCCCCCGCTGTGCACGCAATACCTTTCCATCGGAGTCCAGTGTCCGCACTCTTCAATGTGGCCTCGGGTCAGCTGAGGAATCTGGAGAGATGCACAAGAACAGTGAGACTCTGTTTCACTCCAAAGAGGCTGCCGGGCCTCTAAAAGGTACAGAGGCCTTTAGGAAAGGTTGCTGCTTAGCACCTGCCATATAGGATCAGCCCCATCGAGCCTGGCACCACAACCCCAGCGCTGGACAATTCCTGATGCTTGAGAGGAAGGTCAACTCCCCGGCCCAGGCGTGTGGCGCTATCCTTGGCTAGAAGAGCATTTTGCCCTGACCCTGCACATGGCCTGAAGCATGAGGTTTGATCCCCCTTCTCGACTCCTCGGCAGGCACAGCTCGTGGGACTGATGTAGCTCGTCAGTCAAGGCGGCTGGTTCGAGTTCTCCTGCTACTGGGAACTCCCCACGGTTGCTTCACATATGAAGCACGAGCCACTTACGAGGGACTCGTTCAGCGGGGATGGAGTCTGAGGGAACCAACGTCAGCCCAGTGACACTGGATATCCCTGGCCGCCGGGTAACCGGGACGCCATCGGGCAGCGTCTTATCAGGGTGGATGATGCTGATCACTTACCCACTCCTCCATGCCTTTACTCAGATTAGGATGGAGAACAAAGTCCTTCCCCGCAGTAACCATCAAAGCCGGGACCAGGATCTGCAGGGGGATAAAGACAGGGCTGGGAAATGAGACGCCCCCCGATCAAATCCGCTCTGTAAACAGTCTCCTTCCCCGGGGGGGTAGCGCTCACTAGCCGTTACCATCGGTGCCGAGCGGAGCAGACTCACGTAGAATCCATGGGAGCGGGGTGGGCGGGGACTGCATAGACACCCCCACCAGGTGATGATGCGCTGCCCGATGGCCACACACAACAGTGCACGACACCCCTGCAGACGGGGAGCCCCGGGGCTTGTTGCAATTGTTCTTTGAATTTCAACCTGTTTATCCAGTGTATGGAGAGCATGGGTGGCGCATGAACCCCCCTTTGGGAAGGCTAGTCCCCCAGCCCTACCCCTTCTGCCCGAGGCCCCACCTCCCGCCTACCAGAGCCCCAACCGCCTCCACCCCTGCAAATGGAGGAGTCCCAACCCTCGGGCCGGACCGAGCCCCAGCCTGGCCCCAGCCCCGACCTGACCCCCAGGCTACTGGCTGGTCCAAGCCCTGAGCTCTGGGCCCCCAGCTGGAGCTGAGCCCTCACTCGCTTCAGGGAAGAGGGGGAGCGTGGGTGGGGCCACGGCCTGTGCTAGGGGAAGCTAAGCCTCCCCTGATCTTCGATACCCACCGCCCATGATGGAGAGCTACAGGCTGAAGCCCCAATATTTTGCGACCTTGACAGGCGTTTCTGCTCTTCTGTCCAGGAAATCACTCGGGGATGCTCGCCCACCAGAGGCACAGGGGCCTAGAGAGGAGCCCCTTCGAACTGCCCCAGTTAGGACAATTTATGCCTGTCCAGAGCACCAGCGAACAGACCGTGGAGAGCACTTCTGCCCTGGCCCCAAACGACCATTCCTAGATCTGAGCCCACACTGAGCAACCACTCTGACCTCCTGCATCAACCAGCCCCAAGAAAACAGCTGTATGGATGGAGTAGATGGGATCTGATGAGCCTTCTGTCCCTCTGCTCTGAATTCCCCAGGGTAGCCACTAACCCCAAAAGAGCAGGGTGGGGACAGTGCAAACCAGCCCCGAGCCCCAAAGGGACATGCCCATCACATACTGCCCTGGGGGGGGGAGAGAGTGGCTGCACCGTGACCACTGTCTAATATAAATCACGACCCAGCCAATCAATCCCCCAGCTGCAGAGGAGGAAGTGCCCTAGGCTGGAGGCCACCCACTGGCCCAAGAATTCTCGTTTATATTCGCCGAGACTGAAAGTGAAGCGAGGTCACAGAGCCAAAGCATGTGTGAGCATCGCATTCATTGCTCCAGCCAGTTGGCTAACCGCTCAGTGCCCCTGGGGGGTGGCTGGTGCTGCCCTCTTGTGAAGGCAGCATGGTTCAGTGGTTACAGCACAGAACTGCTGTCCAGCCCACTGGCCTGCAGTGTGACCTTGGTCATGGCACCTCACTGCTCCGTGCCTCAGTTTCCCCAGCTCTGTAACATTTGAGATCTCCAGAAGAAATGGGCGGCATGAGTGCTGATTCCTGTTCTTCCAAACACAGCCACACTGACCCCGCGTTTGGCAACCGCTGAAAGCGAGTTCTGGGACTGTGTTCAAATCCTGCTGGGGTGGGCAGGCAAATTCTTAAAGGGATTTAGGTACCTAAAGCAGGGGTCACAATACCCTTACAAATCTGGCCCTGAGTCCATAACCTTCCAAAGGTGTCGTTCTACCATGGAGACAGAGCTGACGGAGACTGTTGGATCACCCTGCCCCGCTCCCGGCCAGCGGTGGATGGTGGACTCTGGGTGACAGGGATTTCAGCCCTCCACAGCCCCATACTCCTGCCCTCCAGAAACTTTTCCTTTCTTGCGTGGAAAGGAGGCCCTGGGGGAATAGGCACAATGTTACTAGAGGCTGAGAAGAAACCAGTTGCCAGTTCACTCCATGGGATGTGCTGAGTGGATATGTGTCAATCCCAACTGCGGGACAACCCACAGGGTCCCCAGGCCAGACTCCCACATGGGGTACCAAGAAGGGCACTCTGCCCTTTGCCAACACTTTGCCTCAGACAGAGAACACAGACATTCCAGATGCCGGATCACAACGCTCCCACACGCCTAGAGAAGGACAGACAGACGAGCCTAAAGTCTGTTACCAAGCTACTGTTCGTTCTGCTCCAGGGAACGAAGGCACCGTGGGCTGCTCTCGGCACCTTCCCTCATCTGCGAGTGGCCCAGGGCTCGGGCTGGAGAACGCTAACCTAACTCCTGTCCCTGCTCTGAGATCCAAGCCCAGAGACAGCCGCCAAGTGACAGCCGTGCTAGGATCCGCTCTCACCTTCCTGTCTTTTGCAGAGAGGCTCCACTGCCAGTTGGCTCGCATGTTCCGGTACCAGTTCAATGGTCTCCTAAGGGTGAGACAGAGAGAGAGAGAGAAAGGGGGAAGGGGCATAAATCCTTAGTGGGATCCCCGAGAAGTTCTCGGGCACTGCGTTCCGTGGGGAGGCGCAGCTGAACCAGGGGCCAAGATTTTGGCTGAGTTGGTATTTCCTTGCGATCCCAGGGCAGACCCCCGAGCCCTCTTAGCTGGGCCTTCTACGGTGGCTCATCTTAGGCTCCCCATAGGCACAAGCACCACACGCCTGCCTCCAAGCAGTGGGGAGATTCCCAAGAGCCCCATGCAGGGGAGGGAGCGGTTGGTTTGCAACTGACCCAGTCAAAGGCCTTGTAACAACGTCTCTGGGAATATCCCCAGCACAGCTGACATTACCTCCCTCCCGCCAGCACCAAACTCCTGCTTCATTCTTTAGCTAAGCTTTTACCTGAAGCCAGACTTTTTAAACTGCTGGATGAAGTACTGGAGATCCGCTCCCGCTAGGATCTGGCTTGGAGGTGGGTCTTCCGGCATGCCAGCCAGAAGCCCTCCTGCCGAGAGAGGGGGGAGGAGGGTGAGAACATCTGCTAGGCAACCTTGTGGGCAGGATCAGCTGCAAATGACCCCGAGTCTGTGGCTCAACAAAGGACCGAGGGCTTGCAAAGGGCCTCTGCAGACTCCCTGCACCCCCACCCCCACCCCCGTGCTCAGTTTTAAAGCCGGGTGCTGCTCTGTGAATGGGATTTAGGCTGAGAAGGGGGAGCTCTGTGGTGACGGGTGGATGGCGAGTGAGTTTCATGCCGGCCCAGGAGTTCAGGCTCCTCATTTAAGCGGCTATAGGAGCAGCCTCCTCTCCAGAGGCGCTTGGCAGCTGCAGCTCCCACTGAGGGGCTCAGTGCCCGTGACGGCAACACCGGTTATTTAGGCATTTAAATGTGGATTTAGGGTCCTCGACTTTATGCACCAGAGCTTGTGATGTTCGGCCCAACGGCTACAGGGGCAGTGGGACAGAGGCCCAGTGGTGCCGGCTGGCAAAGGGTTCCCTGGTCTGTAATGGCAACGCCCAACAGGCCTGACAAACTCACTACACCCCCCACCCCACTTTCACAGAATGTATCCGTACCAGGGGTCACAGGCAGCCCGGGTGTGGCTAGAGGAGAACATGGCACTGGCAGAACTCACAGTGTGACGTTAAACCAATACGGTGAAGTTGGTCCAAAAGGCTGGGCCCATACGCCTAGTTTGCTGAGAGTCTCGTTTCTTTCGATGGGAGACGCCTTTATTTCAGTTTTGCTTGAGTGACTCGAGAATAGGTTTCAGCTACACCCAGGTAAGCTGAAATCCACACCAAGGCTGGTTTTCAAGCCAACTTCAAGTCCTACCAGGGCATCTTTCTCCTTTAGACCGGCCCTCGGTGCCCGGAGTACAACGCTGCAACCCTGGGCATAGGCCACCCCTCCAGCTCTCCTGGAGGTTTCTGCAGGGTCCGTGCCTCCAGCTGGAGCTGCCCAATGAATGCTTATCGCTGCTTCTATTTATAGCGCCGTTCTGCAGCGTGCACCGGTGCGTGATTTGGTTAGAACGTGCTGCATAAGTGGATTTGCAAGAAAGGGAAGAAACTCAAGGAGGGAGAGAGGAGTTTCAAAGCGAGGCCTTCAGGGGCTCTGGTTAACATTCAGCCGCTCCAGGCCATTCCACTGGCCGAGGCGTCCCTCCTGCTGCCCAGCTTTTAATTAAAGGGACAGCATCAAGGGTGTTTCTCAATGTCATAAACAAAGTAAAAAGGTAGCATAAAATCCCTTCTTTGCCTCTAAGGGGTTAAGAAGCTCAAATAACCTGGCTGGCACCTGACCAAAAGGACCAATAAGGGAAGAAGACACTTTCAAATCTGTAGGGGGAGGTTTTGTTTGTGCTCTCTTTGTTGTTCTCTCCAGGACAGAGAGGGACCAGGGCAGGAAAAACCATCCCCTAAAACCCTACCTGAAATAAGCATCCAAGATTACAAAACTTGCAAGTAATAGCAAGGAAATGCATTAGATAATCTTTTGGTTTAGCTTGTGAGTTTTCCCTGTCCTGAGAGGGAGGTTTAATTCCTGCTTTTTGTAACTTTAAAGTTCAGCCTAGAGAGGAATCCTCTGGGTTTTAAAATCTTATTACCCTGTCAAATTTACCTTCCATCCTGATTTTACAGAGGCGTTTCTTTTACTTTTTTCTTTATAATAAAATTCTTCTTTTAAGAACCTGATTGTTTTTTAGTGTCCTAAAAATCTATTGGTTGGTATATTATTCTCAAGCCTCCCCAGGAAAGGGGGTGAAGGGCCTTGGGGGGATATTTGGGGGAAACAGGAACTCCCAGTGGGCCTTTTCCTGAATCTTTGTCTAACTCATTTGGCGGTGGCAGCAATACCATCCAAGGACAAGGAAAGGATTTATGCCTTGGGGAAGTTTTTAACCTAAGCTGATAGAAATAAGCTTGGAGATCTTTCATGCAGGTCCCCACATCTGTACCCCAGGGTTCAGAGTGGGGAGGGAGCCCTGACACTCAGAATGGCTCATATTTGACTACACCCACCCTCACTTACTGCATGATCTACCCAGAGAAGCTTGCAAAGAAAAGCTATTTCTTCCTTAATACCAGCCTCTCTGCTCCCTGCAAGCACACAGGATAGTTTGTTATCGCAGGGTCTCCCCCAAGCCTTGGGCTGCACACGCTGGGGTATTATTGTAGGGTAGCACTATTATGGGACAATTCAGTGCTTCTTTCTATGCACCCCTCCACACAACCTCTCTCTCTCCTCCATTCCCTTCTGTCGTGGCCCTGGACTTCCTTACCACCAATGAACAACCCTACAATAACATACCTGCGTGTGCAGCCCAACCCTTGCGAGCAACCCAATCCTTTGTTATTGCAGGGTAACTTGTGAAGTCGGGTCTGTTCACGTTTGAAGGGGAAGGGAGGGAGCCCCAAGAGTAGCTCAGCAGTACCCCCCGCCCCCCTGCCAAGTATTTGAAACGTCGTCGATGAGAGAGATCCACCTGCGCCACTAACGAGAAGGCTGGGAGATAACTGGGGAACAGGGTGACAAATCCTTTCCCACCTGGGCTATTTCGTACCCTTACCTCGCTCCCGGACGTTGGTGACATTGAGTGGAACAGGCAGCTGGTCCTGCAAGGGAAACAGCTCTAATTAACAGGACGTGATTAACTACCAGGGCTGCCGGCCGGAGGGGAACTCGGAGAAAAGCCATGGGAGCAATCACACGGCACCGGGGATTGACATAGGGGGTTGGTTTAAAAAAGCGACAAGCATCTAGCTAACGAGCCTGGAAATGTACTGTTCTTGGTTAACTGCCCAGCTGTTCGGGGAAGGGCTCTGGGCCGACACGACATTGCGGGGCGGCTGCAGGAAGGGGCAGGCCAGGCTGTGGAATGGTTCCCCAAAGCTCCATATGAAGGTGATTTTGTGGCCCACAGCAGCACTGGGTCTCCTCTGTGCTCTGCTACCAAGCACAGCCCCCGGAGCACCCGGGGAAGGGGCTTGTTGGGGACTTCCAAAGCCAGGAGCCAACAGACCAAAGCAGTGCAGGATTTGCATCGAGCACACGGGGGCTGGTGCAATATGTAATGAGGCTGCTTGGATTGTAGGACCTGGCCCAGTCCTATGCAGACCATGCCCAGTCCTGCCCAGGGCTTCGCTTGCCCAGCTGGCTCAGAGCAGACACTGCCGAGAGCTCTAACCTAGACAGCCCCAAGCGGCACCAGACGCTGTGTCTGGGGCGAAGGAGGATCCCAGACACTTGCAAGGGGGCCCAAGCGCCCCACACTGCTGCTGGAGCACTCGCTCTCCATGGGGACAGCAAACACATGTTACTTGACGCCTGAACCCCGATGCCCCAGGGGCATGCGAGAGAGTTGGTTCAATTCCCAGGCTGATCTCACTCCCTGGACTCTCTTGGGACGCTACTGTTACTCCATCGGCTCTGCAAAGGCCTAGAAGCCAAGCCAAAGAACTGCAGCAACGGGCCAGAAGTCCCTGCTTCAAGCATGTGGCTCCCCCTTCGGCCCCCCTGGACTGACACTGTAGATTAGGTAAATATCGTTATCCCTGCGTTAATGATGGCAAAGGGCAAACTGCAGTCAGGTAACTCGCCCCAGGCTACACAGTCAGTTAGCAGCTGGGCCAGGATTAAAAAAAGCCTCAACTATGAATCTTCTGCCTTCCAGACTTTGAGTTTGTTTTAATTATAAAGCTCTCAAGGGTTTTTGCCCTGAAGCTGCTGATAAATAGTTACTGCCTCCATTCTAGGTTAATGACGCTATTTGTACTGTGCTCCGAGAAGGAGATTAAGGGACTCGATCTAACCCCTGGACAGTGTTCAGGTTGTGCTGTATGCTCAGGGCCCTGCGCCCTCCACCGAGTCCACCCCAGCCACAACAGCATAGGGCCAAATTGGAGTGAGTTTCCTTAAAGGACATCCCAAGCCCTTACCAGTGAGAACACGGTTTTCCGAACGTGAAATGGATGTAAGGCAGACAGCAGTGCCCTGGCTGAGTCTGCAAACAGCCAAAATTATTGTAGCCAAGAAAGGTGTGAACTAACACCCCATTCGTCTCAACAGAGCACGTTAACTCTGAAACCTACCGGTGATCGAAATACCAACATTCTTCTCCAAACATCCAGCAGGGCCCATCACTGTTGGGTGGAGTGGCAGATATCGGGGTCGGGGGTTGCAACAGTTGGTAAAACTTCCAGTTGAGTCTTGATGCCAAACCCCTCCCCCCCGGAATTTCTGGTCAGGCCTCCCCAGGTGAGAGAGATGGGAGCAGAGCGTTAACCCAGGGTGGGGCTGGATCATCAGCCTCTGCTTCTCCTCCATCAGACCCCAGCTATGGGATAAAGATCACACAAAGCCCCGCCCTACCCAGTCGCATGTCCCGCCCCTACCTCCTTCCTCATGGATTGGATCACGAGCCTAAACGTCCTGCTCAGGTCCTTCTCCAGCTCAAGCTCAGCAACACCCTGAAAGAGAAACAGCAGCAGCCACTTTCAATAGCTCTCTCCAAAGAGGACCCACAGTCCTGGCAGGCAGCTTGGCGGGAAGCGCCCTGCAGGGTAACACGGCACCGGTTTCCCAAGAATGGGGTTTTTGTTCATTATCAGCGCAGTTAAGATGGTGACATTTCAAAAGGCAACAAAACGCTCTGTTAGGAGAACCCGGATCTCCCATGTCAGGGGGCCGGAGAGCTCAGGGGCTACGGACTCTTATCTCTAGTTTTTGAATTTCATCCTATTTACTTCAGACCAGTTCTCCAGTTTGTCCAGATGATTTTGAATTTTAATCCTGTCCTCCAAAGCACTTGCAACCTCTCCCAGCTTGGTATCGTCCGCAAACTTTATAAGTGCACGCTCTATGCCATTATCTAAATCATGGATGAAGATATTGAACAGAACTGGACTCAGAACTGATCCTTGCAGGACCCCACTCGTTACGCCCTTCCAGCATGTGAACCACTGGTAACTACACTCCAGGAACAGTTTTCCAATTGCGCCCACCTTATAGAGTTCCACCTAGGTTGCATTTCCCTAGTTTGTTTATGAGAAGATCATGCGAGACAGTATCAAAAGACTGACTAAAATCAAGATATACCATGTCTACCTCTTCCCCGCTATGCAGAAGGCTTGGTACCCTGTCAAAGAAAGCTTTCAGGTTGGTTTGACACCATTTGTTTTTGACAAATCCATGCTGACTGTCACCTATCATCTCATAATCTTCTAGATATTTGCAAACTGATTGCTTAATTATTTGCTCCATTACCTTTCTGGGTACAGAAGTTTAGCTGACTGGTCTGTAATTCCCCGGGTTGTCCTTATTTCCATTTTTAGAGATGGGCACTAGATTCACCCTCTTCCAGTCTTCTGGAATCTCTCCAGTCTCCCATGACTTCTCAAAGATAACTGTTAATGGCTCAGATATCTCCTCAGTCAGCTCCTTCAGTATTCTAGGATGCATTTCATCAGGCCCTGGTGACTTGAAGGCATCTAATTTGTCTAAGTAATTTTTAATGTTTTTTTCCCCTATTTTAGCCTCTTCTGATCCTACCTCTTTCACTGGCATTTACTACGTTAGACATCCAATCACCACCAACCTTCTTGGTGAAAACTGAAGCACAGAAGTCATTAAGCACCTCTGCCATTTCCACATTTTCTGTTATTGTTTCCTGTCACGGAGTCCCCGGGCGATGCTCTGGAACTGCTCCCCACTAAGCCAGTCAGGACTTTGGGGAGCCTCCTCTCCCTTGGAGCAGACTTGTTCAGGGCAAGAAGCTCACACGTCTTCACCTCCTGGGTCTCTCCTTGG
>NC_133771.1:5336805-5356122 GCF_003597395.2 Chelonoidis abingdonii | reverse complement strand
GCACTGGCCCCTTCCTCTGTAGCAATCACACACCCTTATCCCACCACCAAGATACTTAAGAACTGCCTAGGGGACACTGAGGCACCAACACAGTATTCAGAGCAAACATTAGAAACAGTCCTAAGCACCTCTGCCATTTCCACATTTTCTGTTATTGTTTCCCACCCCTCATTGAGTAACAGACCTACCCTGTCCTTGGTCTTCCACTTGCTTCTAATGTATTTGTCGAATGATTTTTTTTCCCTTTATGTCTCTGGCTGGTCTGATCTTGTTTTGTGCCTTGGCCTTTCTAACTGTCTCTATGTACTTGTGTTAGTTATTTATATTTATCCTTTGTAATTTGACCTCGTTTCCACTTTTTGTAGGACTCTTATTTTTAGATCATTGAAGATCTCCTGGTTAAGCCAGGGTGGTCTCTTGCCAGACTTCCTATCTTTCCTATGCAGGGAGATACTTTGCTTGTGTGCCCTTAACAATATCTCTTTGAAAAACTACCACCTCTCTTCTATTGTTTTTCCCCTTAGACTCGCTTCCCATGGGATCTTTCCTACCAACTCCCTGAGTTTGCGGAAGTCTGCAGAACAAGTACCGCAGAACACAGTCACTTCCCTACTGTCAGAAACCACAAGAGGTGTCCCCAGAAGACAGTTTGCTACGAGGGACATTGAACCTGATTGACCAACCCTGATCGCAAGGGATTCTCCAGTGCGGATGACACTCGGGCTCCGTGAGACAAGGCTCATGCTGTCTAACCCGCAAAGGGGACGTAGCATTCCGGGCCCCGGTCCTGCAGTGCAGTGATTCTCCTTTGCATCATGCTGGTAGCAGATCCTGGCGCTAGAGTCAGCCATGGGTGGATCAGGCCAGAGCAGGGGGACATGCTAGTGGCATGGAGCCAGCAGAGTGGTTCCTATGCCACTCCCCTCCTGCTGCCAGGGGGAGAGGGCACGGCCATGCACCCAGCCAGCTCGGTAGCAGAGGAGCACAAAGATCAGCTTTCCCCCCTCCTGAGCTGAGCTGCGAGCTCCTCAGACTATGTACAAATGAGCCGTTAGCTAACGGGCAGCCAAAACCTCTTGAGCTGAATGAAAAGTGGAGTTTTGGAGCTAGCAGAATTTTAATTCCGCCTTTGCAAGTCTGATTTCAGGCTTGAGTTGAAAAAGCAGATTCGCTTCCTTGAAGGAGCTAATTCGCAGCTGCCCAGCTAACCACTGCCACTTCTAACCGTGGGCCCGGCGGGCACAGCTGGGCAAACTGTAGGCACTAGTACTTGCATCTGCAATCACCGGCTCTTACCTCTCATCATTCTCGTGAAAGCTCCACAAGCCAATCCGAGCTGAAGCCAGCGCCAGCAGGGACGGCAGCCCTGGTGTGCGAGGCTTTGGAAGCGGCTTGCGTGCTCCCATCAGACCCAAGGAGGATGCCTGTCTCATGCACTCTCAGCACGGAGCCCAGGGGTTCTGGCTGGGTTTTCATCCATATTCCCTGCATAATCCAGGCATGAGGCCCCGGGTGCCTCAAAAGCAGAAAGACTCTTTGGCCTGAGACCTTAGGAAGTGGAACCAGCGAGTGTCCCAGCTTCCCACGCAATTCACGTAGGATGCTGTAGCGATATAAGTCTGCTTCTTACTGCAGCGCCTAAACATATCTCAGTGCCAGTCTCATGATCCTGCCACCCCTGCCTGCCGCTTCTCCCAACCCTGCCCTGCTTCTACTGGCCCTCACCTCCCTCCACCCACTGACCTCTTGCACATTGAGGTGGAAAAAGTAGAGTCCTCCCCTCAGTCCTCAGCCAGGGGGAAGCCTGCTGCCCTAGAGGGCTCTCAGATCCCTCATCTTCTCCATACAGTGAGTCACAGCTTCAGACCTGCAGCCAGGCTGGGATTTTCAAAAGAGTTACTCACCTAACTCCCCACTGGGCTTTTTTAAAAATTCCAGTCTAAACTCAGACAATCCCCCCTGAGACATCAGTAATTCTCCAGATTTCCCGACTCCCAGGCCCGTGCTCATTCCCATAGGCCACACTGCACCCAGGGGCACTGGTAAGCTTCAGGGAGTGGGGAGACGAGAGGCAGGGCTGGCCTAGCAGGGGGAGTCATGGGGCATGATCAAGGGGCCTGAGCAGAGCCAGATGCAGGGAACCCTGACCTGGAATAGCAGGAGCACCGCAGGACAGGAGTGAGGTGCATCAGCAGACAACCGTGTGTGGGAGCCCAGGCTCATACGGGGTGCAGGATTGAGCTGTGTTGGCAGAGCTGTGAGGAGTGCAGGGGCATCGTTCTGCCATCACTGCAAGGACAGGGGACGATGCAGGCCGGAATTGAGGTGCCTCAGCAAAGCTGTATCCTCTGAAGCTTATACAACACTTGCCCTTGTTAAGCCAAGGTATTCGTCCATTGCTCTGCTAAGCAGACAACAGTCCAGGTTTCATAGCCGACCACTGCAGCTCTGCACCGCAGGATGCTGAGCAGATGCTCCCCCCCCGCCCCTGCACCATTTAAAAAAGCAGACGACAGAAATACTGCTGCGTCTGGATCTGCTGCACCCTGTCCAATTGGGCGTCACCATATGAAAGGGCGGAGAAAGGAGCCAAGAACGTAAATGGGTTTCAGCTGGATATGGAGATTGAACTTCCGGATGAAGACAGTGTGTTGATGGAGTTTAACAAATGGGTGGTTAACGCAAAGCTGTGATTTCCGCTCAACCCTGGGATTTGTCAGGCTAGAACGGCACACACTTGCAAACCCTTCACGTAGAGAAAGATTCCACCGTGCTAGCTGGCTCTGGGGGCTGTTCCCTGCCAGAGGGGTGAGCTTTAAAGATGAAGGTTTGTCTTGAATTATAAAGCCAGAGGATGCCTGACATGGCTCCTAGAGCCAGGTACAGAATGCTAGTTTGGGCATGTGGTTAAAGGCTGTTTCATTACGCCATGCGGCTGTCCTGGGGTATTTACGACCATACTGTTCACTGCTGTTCCAAACTCCTGCCTGGGGAACGGTCTTCTATTTGTATGATCCAAAAAGCATGTCTGTGTCCGTGTATGGGGTCAGGCCAGGTGCTTAGTTACCCCTCTGCCTGTGCAGTTGTCCCATTTGCTGGTGCAGAGACAGCGGGATGCAGCTTCCACACTCCGCTTGCAAATGTGGTCTCGGCCATTCGGGCAAAGTGAAGAGAAGCTCAGGGGCTCAACCGGAAGGAAACACCCACCATGTATCGCACACGGCTTCATTTGCCTAGCTCAGAAAGACAACTCAACCCCACAGAGTTTAATAGGATTCCAGAGAGTTGGAGGTTTCAAACTGGGGGGCTACGCAGCCTGGCTGCTGCTCTGTGTAAACATCACACTGGAAAGACCCAGTTTAAAACCTCTGGTCAGCAAAGCAGCTCCAAACTAATGGCAAGTCATTCACATCCCCAGACAGGAACTTCCAGACCCTGCCATCACTGCGCTTCGGATTCAAAGCCTCCCCTTCTTTCCCCAAAGTTTTCCAATAGCTCCTCACTCCTCCAGGAAAATAAGCTTGGACTATAATCTCCCCACCCAGCCACCGCGCTCTGCTGTGAGAATCAATACTATGCCTGCGTCTAGCCCCTCTTAAAATCCCATCCCTTCAATTCCTTATTCTCATCCTCAAGGCCCTATGCAGCAGAGCTCAGAATATCCCCTTTCATTCCCTCTGCCAAGGCCTCTTTGCTCACTGGGCAGGAGCATCTGCCTATCTTGAAAGCACCAGAAAGTCCCTCTGTTCTTTCTTTATCTCCTCACCTGCCTGCCAAGCATGACAAACAAAGCCCAGCTCTGCCTCTTGGCTGAAAACACATCGAGGCGCCATCTGCCTAATTATCATTTAAAAGACAAAGTGCGAAGGGAATATGCGAGGCCAGAGCGGAATTCACACCGAAAAACTCGCCATGCACCACCAGTTCAAGTCAGCTAATCGGATTTCTAACATGCTCTAAGGCCAGGTCTACACTGCGACTTTAAATCGGTTTAATGGCCGATATACCGATTTAACGCTGTATCCGTTCACACGACGTCGTCATTAATATCGAGTTAAGTTTGTTAGCCACCTGCCCTCTGTGGAGAGAGGCTGCTGTCTCCATTTAATTTTGCACAGAGAACAGGGACTGAGGAGGTGGAGTTCCCACCCTGCTCCAGACAGAGGGCAAGTCTACACGACCGTGTAAGTCGATGACTAACTTACCTCGCTCAGAGATGGGGAAAAAGTGACCCAAGTTACAGAGACCAAAGCGCTCTCCACGCTGGCGCTCTGTCAGCGGGGGACCACTCTCCCATTGGCATACGGCATCGTCGCCAGACATGCTGCGTTGGTGCAGTTGCACCAATGTAGCGCTTCTAGTGTAGACATGCTCAGAATAAACCAAACCGTTTGTACTCTGCACTTTTCCCCACTCCCGGGGCTTGGAACTCAACCTGAGTTCTCCCTGAAACGTACCTGCTCCTTGACTGTCCTTGCAGGACCTCTTCTGCCCTCATCCCTTCATTCCCACAGAGACACACCAATCCCTCTCGTACCCGGGGCTAGCTAACGAGAGCCACCTGCCCAGCACCAAATATCCGCTGCAATCACTCCACACCCGCAGTGTAATTACTTCCGCATGCCTGGCTTTATGCCAGAGACTTCCAGCAGGCTCTTAGCACCTGACACGTATTAGGGCTCCTCTTCATCTCGATCTGCTCCAGCCCTCTCTGGGAAGAGCCCATTTGGAAGGGGTTTTGTCCAGGCAGACATCTGTCAGCTGTGGCGGGTTCCGCAGCCATGCGGCTTCGTGGGCGTGTCTCTCAGAGGGATTCCAGGCTGCCCTGCAGGTACTAACCCATTGCCCTGGAGGGCAACGCACAACAGAAACGTGAGCTCGACTCTCTGCTCTTGAGCCATGAGCCGTTGGGTCACAGAGCCACACGGAAGCAGGATGTTCTGCCCCAGTGGGAACAGAATGCAACATTCCTCGCCAGGAACGGGCCCCGGTCCTGTCCGTTTCTTCTCCTCAACAAGGGTGATGAGACTGTGGAAAAAACTGGGGGGATCTTTTCAGGACACACAGGGTACCCCAGGGGATATAAGGAAGCGACAGGAGGTTCCACAGTTGCTGCCGAGCCAGGGGCTCTGATGTGGCCTCAGCAGCCTCCCTGTGAGTCGCTGAGGTGCGGATGTGTCACTCAGCACAAGGAAGGTCAGGCTTGACAAAGCCCTGGCTGGGATGATTTCATTGGGGACTGGTCCTACTTTAAGCAGGGAGTCTGACTAGATACCTCCTGAGGTCCCTTCTAACCCTGATATTCTATGATTCTATGCTACATGACCGCTGAAGTCGATCTAACTTACGGCGCTCACGGGTGGGGAAAAAGTGACCCAAGTTACAGAGATAGAAGCGCTCTCCACACTGGCGCTCTGTCAGCGGGGGACGCTCTCCCCTTGGCATACGGCGTCTCTGCCAGTTGTGCTGCGTCGGTGCAGCTGCACCAATGTAGAGCTTCTAGTGTAGACATGCCCAGAGTAAAACCAAACCGCTTGTACTCTGCCCTTTTCCCCTCCCCGGGGCTTGGAACTCAACCCGAGTTCTCCCCCAAATGTACTTGCTCCTTGACTGTCCTTGCAGGACCTCTTCTGCCCTCAGCCCTTCATTCCCACAGCCCCCAAGAGACACACCAATCCCTCTCGTACCTGGGGCTAGCTAACGAGAGCCACCTGCCAGCACCAATCCACTGCAATCACTCCACACTCGCTGTAATTACTCCACATGCCTGGTTTTAACACCACAGACGTTCCCAGCAGGCTCTAGCACCAGACACGTATTAGGGCTCCTCTTCATCTCGATCCGCTCCAGCCTTCTCTGGGAAGAGCCCATTTGGAAGGAGTTTTAGTCCAGGCAGACATCTGCCAGCTGTGATGGGTTCCGCAGCCATGCAGCTGTCGGCATGTCTTGCAGAGGGATACCGGGCTGCCCTGGAACTAACCCATTGCCCTGGGGGCACCGCACATGAAACGTGAGCTTCCTCGATTCCATGACCCTTTCTAGACACTTGGACCTTGGAACTGGTTTCCACTGAGGTTGAGATCTCCAAAGGTGGTAAGAAGGGAGGAGCAGTGCCCAGGAGTCTGCGATTGTCCCTTAACTCTTTTGGAATTGTGGTCGGGGATCTTTAATCCCCTGCCTGGGCAGATACCAATACAGACAGAATCAGTCTCAGTTTAACATCTCATCTGATGGACAGAGCGCACCCACTGGTACACACTGCATCATCAGTGGTGCATATGACCAAGGGTGGAGACAGAGCATTACCAATGGAACCATCTCTGTCAGGCAAACTTTCTCCTCTCCAGCTGTTTTACTACCTTACGAGCTCTCCCTTTCCACTCAACTCCATTTATGGCTCTATGGGGCTAGATCTTCGACTGGTGGAAGCCATCAGAGCTAGACTGAAGTCAATCCAGTTATATGGATTTACAGCAGCTCCGAATCTGGCCCTCTAGCCAGAGCCATCTTTTATATTTCCTCAGGTGAAGTTCTCTGTTGGTGCCTTACATCATGGAACTGGCAGGCGGAACAGAACCCATGGAGCACACGTACCCGGTGCACTGGGAATAGAACATCTTTGGCTCGTACTCACCGGCTCCTGGAAATAAAGCTGATAATCAAACACAGGACGGGATTTGATCATCTCCATGACATCCACATTGGGGTTCGCAGGTCTGAAGGGCGTGTTCAGTCCAGCCACTGCCCTAAGACACCAGCAGCAGGAATCAGAGAGGGAGAAACCAAAAGACCCAGTTTACAACCAAGAATGATACACTCTGATTTAAACGGCAGACTCTGAATTCACACACTGGCATTGAGCTGTGAGCGCACACAGGGGCATTTATATGGGACAGGAAGTCACCCACGGGGAAGCTCCAGAGAGAAGTGAGATATGGACCTTTTCAGGTACTCGCTCTGAGCTTCGAGCACATGGAGCGCCTTCACTAGAACTCCACCGTGAAGGAGTTTGGAGATTAAATGATAGGGGAGCCATCCGATGGTGACTTACCTCACTCGCTCTGGGTAAAAGAGGGACATGTTCCACACCACAGCTCCGCCCCAGTCATGGCCGATGAACACTGCCTGGGAAATGCCCTAGGGGAGTACGGGAAACAAGTGTGTCAATGGGTTAGTGCTTCGGGGGAGCGAATGGGGTTTCCGGGGCAGAAGAACTCACGTTACTCTGGCTAGGAACACAGGAGGGTGACCTACCACTTACCAGGAGGCATGAAGGGGCTTTGGGAGAAGGAGACATTGGGAAGCTCTCCACCAGCCAGAGCGAGAGAGGACTGCGGCTGAGTTTGCCAATGTGGCACCGTCTTTCTCCTCTACCTCTGCTTCCCCCACACGTTCAGAGGGCTCTGCGCCAGTTCAGGGGTCTGTCCAGGGCCTGCAGAACAGGCCAATGGTCATTGTTCCCCAGCCCTGGGAGGATGGGGAAAGAGACAGCCAGGGGAGGTGCATTTCCACAGCCCAGCCTCTGGGACGGGGACGGACTAGCTGCACAAACCCTGAGAGCCTGGCTCCAGTTGAGCCACAAAGCTAGAGAGCTCTGCTTCGTCCTCTGGCCCCACGGCAAGCGTTGCTAGCAGGGAGTTCTTTGCTTGCACTGGGCTCCTAATCCAGCAGGCTGGGTAGCCCACCCCAAATGAAAACCAGTCTACTAGTGACCTCGCGAACCCCTGGGCACGCGAGCCAGCGTACCAGTCTGATCGCCCAGGACAAATTTCCATTCACAATGCCCTGCCGGGGGCCGACACAGGAACCAAAGCTTCCTCCCGCCAACCTACAAGCGGGCTCTCAAGTGCAATTCAATTAGCTGCTGGCTGGAGTTTTGCTGGGTCTCTTACAGATGACTCAGTTGCTCTCCTGCCTCCCGCTGGCTGGGAAGTTTAAGGCCAAAGGCTGGATTCAAAGGGGACATGGAACGTGGTGTCAGCTGGACTCTCGGATGCTCTCAGTCCCTTAGCCCTCCTGACGCTGAGGAGCCTCTAGTGATGTAACTTGCAAAGGGGCTGAGAGAGGGGTAGCGCAGGGGCTGCTTGAACTCCAGCCTCCTTCCGCCTCCTGCTTGGCGCATTCCTTGGGTCTCTCGGCACGTGGCCTACAGGGATTAGCCTCCCTTACATTTCCAGCAGGCGGCCACGGTTGAAGCGGAGCTGTAAGCAGCAGGGTCAGTTACGTGTAGGCGAGTGGGTACAACTCCAAGGCAGGGCAAGAAAGTTAGGAGCAGCAGAAGTGATCAATTTAAGCAGGGCAAACCCTTAGAGTAACCACACTTGGACTCATTTAAACTGCTCTTAAGCTTAGCTCAGTCAGGCCTGGTCTATATACAGTCTATATTTCACAGTCTAACTAGAGGTGTGAATTTAAAGCAGTTTAGTTAAAGCCGTTCACAAGGGCACAGGGGCACTCTTACTGGGGTCGGAGAGGGGCTTATTACAGCTTAGCCTGAGCAGATCCCGAACAGACTGAGGACAGGGCACTGGAATAAGTCGGGATATTATGGGTTCTAGTCCCAGCTCTGCTACTGGTCTGGACAACTCGCTTCATAGAATATCAGGGTTGGACGCAACCTCATGAGGTATCTAGTCCAATCCCCTGCTCAAAGCAGGACCAACCTCAACTAAATCATCCTGCCCTGTGCCTCAGTTTCCCCCACTGTATAATGGGGACAGCGATATTTGCCTCTCTTTGAAGAGCTGCAGGTGGACAGTGTTACGTGGGAGCTAAGCACTGCTGTTAGCCACCACCTCTTAACACAATGGCTTCCCAGCGAGGGCTCAGCTGCTGTCACTTGGCATGGGTGGCATGGCCTTGCCAGACAAAGCCCTGGCAGAAGGTCAGAGGGAAAGGGGACCCGGCTCCCAGGAGATGCCACTAAACCTACTGCAAAACAGCAGCAAGACAGAGAAGAGGAAAGCAATTTGTTCCAGTTTCCATTGGCCAGGCCCTGCATTACCCTGAAAGGAGCACTGCCAGTTTTGAAGCACCGTCTGTTTCAACAAGATACAGCTCGATCCACGGCGTTCCCTGTTCAGATGTTATTTATTTGTGTGTCCTAATAGAGGCTGGGCCCGGCCAGAATCTCTCTCCTCCCTTGCACGTCCAGCTGTGCTGCAGTACCGAGTTTCTTCAGATGGCACAGAACACCCCTGGGGAGCTGAGCCCCCTTGCAGGGACAGGGTGACACATCTGGATTTCACAAATACGACTACTTTGAGTTTCACTGGTGCTCTCACAGCACTTACAAATGCAGGTACCATTATCCCCAAATGGGAAACTGAGGCAGGGAGAGGGGGAAAGTGACTCACCCAAGGTCACATGGTCAATCAGTGGCAGAGGTGGGAAGAGAACCCTGTGCATTAGTCATTGGACCACTTTGAAACAGGTGTCAGTGGGGACTGTATACCAAAATGAACCCAGGCCACTGTTCTGCCCACCTCATCTCTGCTAGTCTGAGGTACTTACATGGCCCCGACTTCCATTGTACCTGAGCACCTCACGATTTTCTATGTGTTTATCCTCAGAACCACCCCCCGTGAGGCAGGGTGAAGCCATTAGTACAGAGGGGAAACTGAGGCACAGAGGGCCTAAGGCAGATGACAGAATAAGAAGCAATGGTCTCAAGTGGCAGTGGTGTAGGTCTAGGTTAGATATTAGGAAACACTATTTCACTAGAAGGGTGGTGAAGCTCTGGAATGGGTTCCCTAGGGAGGTGGTGGAATCTCCTTCCTTAGAGGTTTTTTAAGGTCAGGCTTGACAAAGCCCTTGCTGGGATGATTTAGTTGGGGTTTGTCCTGCTTTGAGCAGGGGGTTGGACTAGATACCTCCTGAGGTCCCTTCTAACCCTGATATTGAAAACAAAATTGAAACTGGTGTGATAATGTGTTATTTTGAAAAAAAAATTGGCACCAATTCCCCCAGGAGTAACCAGGTGCAGATTACTGGTGAACTGCAACAGTAATCCTGCAACACCGAGCCACCAGCGCGCATCAACCAGCTCCCAGATGCAACCCTACCATAACAAACCAACAGCATATGCAGCCCAGTCACGACCTACAACCCTACCACAAACTGCGAGTGAGCCCAGTAACCCAGCTGGGTACACACAGGAAAGAGAAACATCCCAGATGCAGCCCCCCAGCTCTATGGGGTTAGAAAAGAGTAGAGCAAGATCCGCTTTTAACAATTAGCGATACCTTGCTCAGGTCAAATGAGTTGAATCAGGGAGCATCCAAGTCTGTAACGAACCTTGGATTCTCGCCAGCATTAGAATAATGAAGTGGACATGAGCAGTGGTCTTGGACTCAGCCCAAGTCTCTGAAATTGGCTTGGCAGTGGTTGGGAATTGTGAAATTAACAGCTGAGCAGTTGATAACAGCGGACACGTGGACCACAGTGCGAAAAGGCCATCCCTAAGAACCTGGGCAGACCCTAACATTCCAGCCTCCCAGCCTTTGAATGGAAGAGGGCCCAATGGAATAGGCTGGGGCATCTCTCACTGCAGTCCCCTGGGAACACTCTATAGCCTTCTCAGAGACCCCAAACTGGATAGGCTTGATTCTCCACAGCCCTGCTCCACGCACAGTCTTGTACACGCCCGGCCAAAGCAAGAGTAGAACTACGTACAGGTGCTAATGACAGTGCAACCTGCAGCGCGGTGAAGGTTCCTGGCTCAGCAATCCTAGCTCCGCTGCACTCAACAGCACACGGGCACACAATCAGCAGCTGGAAATATCTGCCACTCCAAATATGGAGAGTGTTCCCTCATTTGGAGACTCGTCCATCTCTTCCTGGAGTCAGCTTGTCACGGGGAACTAGCTGTCCCCAAACGCCATACCGTACTCAACGCAATCCCTTCTGTAAGGCGCCACATGGAATGATGTTGATCGGTCCAAGCCCAGGGCAGCTACCCACCAAGAAAAGACGCCCCACGCTGAGAACACACCAACCCCGCGGAGAGCGGCAGGGCCTACCACAATGGGCTTATCAAGGCTAGGACGGGGAAGCTGGCTCCTTGTGACATTTCACTTTTAAAAGCTTTTCAGGATGGTTTATTCACAGCTGCTACTGAAAGGAAATGTTAACTGGATTTCTTGCAGACTACGGCAAGGTCAGAGAAGGGCTGAAATGTAAGATCTGAGTTATCAGCCCACGAACCTTTGTGCCGCAGTTGAGTCTCTGCATCAATTATATGACAAACTCAATTCCTCCATCTTATCTTCCTAATTATTTTTCTTTCACCCTGTCCATATTCCCTGCCCTGGACAAATGCATCAAATGGATCATCACAGATACTAACAAAACTAAGGAACAGCAGGAGCCAAATTTCCATATAGGAACTGAAGGTCCTGCTAGATGACAAAGTTTACCCCTAGGTCACAGAGTTGACCTACTATGTCGAAGTTGAGAGATGATTTCTGGTCTTGGGCTTAGCTAGGTCTCAAATCTTCTCCAACAAGCAATGAGGTCGCTCTGATGTCTTAGAGGTAAGAAGTCCCTTAGAGCAGTGGGCCAGCCGCCAGGCAAGCATTGCCCCCCGATCTCATGAGTGGAGGGCCCCTCTAGCAGTCCTGGAAGGTGCTACAGCTACACAAGGTCCTACCCATAGAGAGAGGTGGTCACCTGGGGAGGCTGTATGGAACCCAGAGAGCTGTAAAGCTCAGACCATGATACCCTGAGCTTCCCTGGGGGAAAGCCAACAGCGTGACTGGAGCACAGGGGAGCTGAAGCCCCACTCTAATCACCAGGCAAGCTGCCACACCCTGGACCAGTGGAAGCTTTCCTTGCAGGGCTCACCTTTCCAGGCATAGCACATTGCAGCCAGCCAATCTGCAAGTCACAGGAGCAAATGTTAACCCTCCTAACACCCTTGGCAGTCATCCACAGTCTGGGGAAACTGAGGCAGCGTGAGTGAGTAATTTCCTGGGAAGTTGAGCAACAGTCCTGGGGCCACAGCAATTAGAACCCTGCATTCAGTCCAGGAAAGCCAGACCCCAGAAAGGAGCCAAACAAATGGAGCTGGGTGAAGAGACTCTGAGGCGAACAGCAGGCCAGAAGGGCTGAGTTACGAAGGAAGACGGAGGGGCGGGTGGATATCACTGGGTCACGGGAGCACTCATGACAGGGGCAGGGCAACTCGGACACTCAGGGGGTAAATAGTAAGAGCAGGAAGCAATCGTTGGTAGGTGAGTGACACAGGCCCCTCCATTGTACCACCTGTCAAGAGACCCCAGCGACGAGGGTGACATAAAAGATTGTATGTGGCTGATTCATGCAACACCATGGGCCTTTTAGGTCAGTTCCCTGCCCTCCTCAAGATCACAGAATAGAATATCAAGGTTGGAAGGGACCTCAGAAGGTCATCTAGTCCAACCCCCTGTTCAAAGCAGGACCGATCCCCAGACAGATTTTTACCCCAGTTCCCTAAACGGCCCCCTCAGGGACTGAGCTCACAACTCTGGGTTTAGCAGGCCAATGCTCAAACCACTGAGCTATCCCTCCCCCAAAGATGGATGAGGGAAGAGTCTTTAAAGGAAGGTCAGGGGCTTCTGTCATTTAGGATATTTAAGAGAGGCAGCGTGGTCTAGTGGATAGGATACCGGTGACCTGAGTTTTATTCCTGGCTCTGTCACTGAGCAGCTGTGAAATCTTGGCAAATCTTATTTAGACTGTAAGCTCTTTGAGACGGGCTATCTATGTATATGTACAGCGCCTAACGCAATCTAAGCTCTCTCTAGATAGATAACAGACCGACAAAAACCCTAGAAATTCTACTACAGGGAACAACCTTGTATTTGCTGTAGGAGATGGACCCAACCAGACACCTTCATTTCTTGAATCATGCCATTGTTATAGGGCTCCTGATCCCTTCACACACACACAACCTGCTCAAAGCTGTGCTTTCACAAGCCATCACAGTCGGTCAAAACATAGTTTAATAAAAGCACCAGCATTGCACTGAAGAGATCCCCAGACACACAATGCACAATTAATTAAACCTGCTAAATGCATTTCCAGCCACAGCTAATGTGGCAGAGAATTTCCAGGCCAGGCTGCTGGGATTTGGGCAGCCGACTGTAGGAGCTAAGCACACAAGCAGCATTCCCATCAATCAGACTGATTAGGAGAAAGAATAGATTCTCTTTTTCAGGAAGGAACAAACAATAAATATATATGGAAGCTGTTCCGTGCTCCTAGTCATTTCTGTTGCCCTTCGCTGTACCTTTTCCAATTCTAATAGATCTTTTTAGAGATGGGGCAACCAAAACTGCACACACTATTCAAGGTGCAGGGGGTACCATGGATTTAGGTAGTGGCATTATGACACTGTCTTATTATCTATCCCTTTCCTAATGGTTCCTAACATTGTTCACTTTTTTGACTGCTGCTGCACCGAGCAGATGTTTTCAGAGAACTATCGACGACTCCTCCATGAACTCTTTCTTAAGTGGTGACAGCTAATTTAGACCCCATCATCTTGTACGTATAGGCAGGATTACGTTTTCCAATGTGCACTACTTTGCATTTTTATCAGCATCAAATTTCATCCGCCGTTTTGTTGCCCAGTCCCCCAGTTTTGTGAGATCCCTTTCTAAAATGTCACAGTCTGCTTTGGACTTAATTGTCTTGAGTAATTCTATATGAACTACAAACTTTGCCACCTCACTGCTCACCCATTTCCAGGTCACATATGAATATACTGAAGAGCACTGGTCCCAGTAAAATATATTGGGTATACAGTACCCTCCAGTACTGCTTAAGGGCCCCAAGGCATGGTTCAGGACCCCATTGTGCCAGGTGCTGTACAAAGAGAACAGAAAGACAGTCCCCGCCCCCAAAGATTTTACAATCTAAGTAAACAGGCATCCCTTGCAGGTACCACTGCCCTGTCTGTACAGAGGGATAATGGTGTAATGCACGCCTGCGTGAGAAGAGTTTGGCGGTTCTCAGCCCAGACCCACCAAGCAGGCTGCTGTCTGCATCACAAACTATCGCTGCTGTTGGTCCCTTTTGTCGGCAGACTCAGAGAGACGGTCAGGGACTGAATAGGCCACCAGGGCGATCGCATTCACCTCTTGGCCAGAGAAGTGGTCCCTCCAGCTCAGGGTTGAGGCTCACTGGGGTGCTGTGTTTATGCAGATTAAGCATAGCCCCACCGTGCAGATGGCTGTTCCTATCTAGTTAGAATCCCTGCCCCCAGGAGCTGACAGGATGCTTTTGGGAAACAAGCAACGGCAAGGGATTTGCCAAGGTCTCCCAGCAGCTCAGTGGCAGACCTGGCATTAGAGCCTTGGTCTCCTGAGTCACAGTCCAGTGCCCCATGCACTAAGCCACACCATCTTCCCCAAACCTGCCTTGCTCCTGCCTACACTGTCCCTGTGCTGGGGACCTCCACCTCCAGGGCCATCTTTCTGCATAGGATCCTCCACCCACCCTGCATTCACTAAGGGAAGCCACAAAGCACCTGGTATTTCAGTAGGACAAAGCTCAGCAGCCCAGAATTCTCACACACAGACCCAGGTTTGCTTCCCGGCCCCACCTGCCTCTCCATCTCCCCTGCCCTGGATCAAGCTGCACCATATTGATCGAGGCTCTTCCTTCTCCTTCCCCCATGCCAAGCAAATCCCTGGGTCGCACTGCAGCTTCCTTTCATTTGTACACCACAGATCTTTGTTCAGGGACCTTTGGGCTCTTGACTCATGTAAACATCAGCAACAACAATTAGAACCCAGCAGAGGCCCCATAGGAGGTCTTTCCCCAGCCCTCTTTTCAGCTACCATCTCCTCTTGGCCTTCGTCAACTTTTGGCATCTGCGAGAGAACGCGAGCTTGAGGGCTGAAGATAGACTGACAGTGGGTTTCTCCTCCCCCTTACATTTCTGGAGCTCCAGATGGAAGGAGTCCAGTCCATTCCTTGTTCCTTAGCGGCAGGGCCAGCTCTGGCTTTTTTGCTGCCCCAAGCAAAAAAAAACAACAAAAAAAACACATAAAACAACTGAGCCCTCAGAGCCTGGTATTTTCTCCCCATGAAAGTACTTTACCGTGTATTCAAGTCACCTCTCAATATTATATTTTTTTTTAAATCCATTCAGCTCTTTAAGCCTCTCACTGGAAGGCCTAGTCTCCAGCCATTCAGTTTCTATGTAGCTCTCCTCTGCATCATGGCCAATATTTCAACATCCTTTTTAAAATGCGCTCACCAGAACTAGCTGCAGTATTCTAGCGTCAGTCTCACCAGGGCAGCAGCCAGAGATAAAATCATTTCCCTGCTCCTACTCACCAATCCCATTTATACACCAAGGACTGCATTAGCCCCTTTCTGCCACCACATCCCACTGGGATCCCGACATCCTCCTCAGCATCTTTTCCTTCCAGGATACAGTCCACACCCCCCCTCCCCCCCACACACACACTCTTTATTCTTATATGTATAATATTCCAGGCACTCCACGGGGACCAAACACGTTTCATTTGCAACCTTCATCTCAGTAAATCAACACAATTCTCTAGCAGTGAAAGGCTAGCGCAGGAATGCATTTAAAGCAAGACACTTCTTCACACAGCCAGGAGACACAGAACAGCTGGGGTTCCCCAGACTGCCCAGCAGCCGGGTCAGAGAATCACAGATCAGGGTTGGAAGAGACCTCAGGAGGTGATCTAGTCCCACCCCCTGCTCAAAGCCAAATCTCTTACAGTCTCGAGTTGTGCAAGCTCCTGCATGGATCACCTGCCCCTGATGTCTACACTGCAGCAGGGGACACAATTCCCAGCCTGAGTGGGCAGCCAGGCACTAGCTCTGCCCGAGCAAGCGTGCTGCAAAGAGAAGCGTAGCTGGGAATAGCACGGGCAGCAGTGCAGGCTAGCTGCCTGCATACAAACCGGCCCGGAAGCCCTGGGTACACACTCGGCTGGCTAGCCCAACCCACCAGCCATGCTATCCTCAGCTGCGCTGCTACTCTTACTGCACTTGCTTGGACAGAGCTAGCACATCGGCCTGCTCAAGCTCCCAGCACAGACAGACCCAGACAGTGACCCGAGGGGAACGTACCACAAGTCTGCAAGTCTTTGCATGTCCTCTAAGATCGTAACATCCTTCCCCTCGGACATGCATACACCCTCCCCTCTTCTCCATCAGCCCAGGGAGCCATATACTTCTGGGGTTAGTAAAAAGCAAAGCCCAAGAACTTATGCTGAGCTAGTCTAATGCAACGATTATGCGGGTTAATTGCTGTGAGACGAGATGGCAATCGCTGCCTTCATCTCTTAGGCAAGCACATCTCCCAGCAGAGGATGTATCAGATATTAAACTAATACTAGATTTGATCTCAGCCAAGAGGCAGAATTAAACAAACCACCCACTCTGAGCTGCTCAGTGAGTCACCAGGGATCTGCCTTTCATCTTCTCTTCCCCCACGCCCCCCTTTAATTCAAGATTACACAAGGGAAAGCTTTAGAGGCATTTCCAGCTCATTTCTTGTCTCTTCTTGGCAACTTCTGTTCCCAGCCAGTCTGGGGTAACGCTGCACAAGGAAGAATGGGTTGAGGGGGGGTGTACAAGTTACACATCTGATAATGCTTTTCCCCAGGATCTCTGGCTGTGGCCCAAAGCAATCCCACCACTTGGATTTGTGCTCCTCTGTACACTTAGCAAAGGAAAAATGAAAGTCACAGGGGGTTTCTCACCAGTTTGTCCAGGAAAACCACAAGATCCTGTGAGGGGGGAAAAAAGAAACAGATAATCAGATTTCTTAGCCATGAACATGCCACTATCTTAAGGGCCAACAGGGTTCTGAAGGCTGTTTGCCTTCACTAAGAGGTCTCCAAAGTCACCTGAGATCCAATACACCTCCCCATCCCTACAAGGTCAGGGCCCTCTCTTTAAGATTAGGCAGGACAGATGGTCTGGGAGGGAAGCACCGAGCTGGCATTCAGGGGATTTGGATTCAAATTGCCAGCTGAGCCAAAGCCCTTGTGTGCCTACGGGAGGTCACAGTTGTACTGAAGTTCCCCATTTAATGTTGTGTCTTTTTAGACCATGAACACTTTGGGGCAGGGACTGTCTCACTATGTCCATGCAGTGCTTCGCATGACGGGCCCAGGTCTTTGCCCCTCAGTGTTACTGTTACTACTAATAAAGATTATGCAACAAGGAGACCTCATCCTGCCATCAGGGAGTCTTTCCTTCCAGGATCTGCGGTGTTGCAGGCAGCCTCGCAGACGAAGAGCAAGCTTCGCAGTACAGTACTGCAAACCACTGACCAGAGGGTCGGATTTACACTGCACTCCTTGCCCAACTAAGTTCAGTCACTCAAGGAGCACCGTTCCCTCGAGCTAGAAACGGCAGCACGGGGACTGCCTTTGTTCTCCCACCCCATCCTGGACCCTTTTCTACCGCCCATAGAGATACGCTGGTTAGGACCTTAACTAGGGAGCTCGGACCGTGGTTCCATAACACAGACAGACCAAGGTCACAAACAGAAATCAGGACACTGTCTCCTACCTTGCATATTTCTTCCTGGGAATATTCTTCTATGTCTGCAAACAAACAACAACAACTAATTATTGAGCTCACTTACGTATCCTTCCATTTAATTTTTTAATATTTTAAATCTGCCACGTACCAGGCTGCGCCCCCCTGGCTCCCACCAGCTCTACAAAAGTTCAGTACACACCAGGATTCGTCTCATCACCCACTGCACCATCTTTAAAGGCGGATTTCCATAGGTCTGCTCTGGGACGTTGATGAAGTATGGCTGCTGGGTTCAACCCCCGAGGTGGGTGCATTTTAATGGTGGTGGTAGCAGGTCAGGGGTGGGAAATGATCCTTCTATGGCAGGTTCTCACCAGCAAGGGTTGACTCCCCCACAGCCACTCTCTGTCCAGACATAAAAGCCCTCTGGAAAAACGCACCTGCTGGGCTCAACCAGTTCCCAGGCAAGCAGCTCAGATGCGCTGGTCCAGTTTAAATAACGTTGTGAGACACAGGACACTTTACCACAGGAAGCACATGAGTATTTGCAACCATATTAAAAAGGAACACGTCAGTTCAGCCACAGGTTACTGGGCTTGAGACAGGAACCAGCCAGCTGGTATAGGGGAGAGGGGAGGGGACTGGCATTGTCCCTTCTGGCCTTAGACCTACCAGTGCACCGATAACACGGCGGTAGGTGTAACTCAGTGAGCAGAGGGGAGAGGGTGGGAAACAGGGGCTGTTGGAAGGAAATGGGGTCGGGGAAACCATTAAAGACGACACTGGGCACTGGCAGGACGTAGGTGGAGGCAGCTGCAGAAAAGGGAACGGACGTGGCACACACCGATCACCCTCCTGATCACTTGTATGTAGTGTCCCTCTCCCCTCACACCCTTGTCTCTTTAGACTGCAAACTCCTTGGGCTGATGTTCTTCTGTGCTTCACTGGGTTCAGAAAGTGCCCAGGGCCAGGTTTAGATGCCTGAAGAGATAAAGAGGCACCAAGCAGCACTTACAAAAGTGCCTGAGTGAGTTATGTGCCTCTGCATCTTTAGGTGCAGAAATACCTACGTCAGTCTGGCCTCTGGTCCATTGTGGGCACCACGGCAATGTTCATAGTGAAATTAACATAGTGCAAACAGTGAGCACTGCTGCTTTGATCAGCCCTCAAGATTAGCAATGGCATTTCACAGGGCCCTTCTACCCCCAGCTCCCCAGCCCTTCCCTTCCCAGCCCCCGGATGTTCACTCTGAGTCGTGCGCAAATGCTCTGAAGCACAAAGGAAGATGCACTGTACAAGACAATGCGATTTGGCTTGACACAGACATTGCGTAACGATGTGGTTACAGCCTCAATCCAAACCTGGTTAGAAGTAGCAGGTTCGGGGGGCTCTGGGGATCCCAGCCAGCCTCCCAACCTCTGTATCAGAGCCATGCAGGGGAAGACTCAGGCAAGCGGGGTAGGGCGGGTGTCAGTAATGAACCCACTCAGCCAGCTAGCGACACCACTCAGCTCCTGCTGCCTCGGGATAGAGGAGTGCGTGCTGCACTGTTATTCCTAGTCATCAGGCATGGATGGCTGCAATGACCCCTCATCTCCCAGGCTTCCAGATAGCTCAGGGGATGGTTAACGGGTGACGGAGCCTCTCATTCCTAGTTTGCTGGTTCAAATCCAGCCCAGGCTGGTAGTGACTGAAAGTCACTGAGATCCGGCAGCTGTTGGGTAGTTCATGCAAAGCACCTTATAAGGAAAGAGGGTGTTAGCTGCCGGTAGCCAGGGCGTTCTCCCTGTTCAATGCCAC
>NC_133771.1:5321740-5332860 GCF_003597395.2 Chelonoidis abingdonii | reverse complement strand
GACCCCGTCACGGGGGAGACTAACTGGATTGATCGCTGTATGGGAGACCAATCTGTTCTAGTCAGATCCTTACAGAAGACCAAAATTCGCAAAGATTTAAAAATTTCAGTATTGATAAGTCCACAGCACAGTGTGGTGACAAGAACAATAGCGAAAGCCAAAAGAAGCAGGACGCTCTGGAAGGGAGGGGTATGAGAACTCCTCCTCGTACCACCAGCAGTCTCCGAAAAACTATTACTCTTAGCTGAGCTCCCAGGCCTTAGTGTCAACACATTTCCAGCTGTGTCAGGAAACTCCTCCATTTATCCCCCCGCCCCACACATGAAAGAAAAGAAAGAAATCGTTTCTGACTTCTTTCAGGTCACCAATAGTCTCTGACTGAGCTGCTGGTAACGCGATGCTGCAGCAGGAGAGCGATCTGTCCTCTCCTCCCCAACCGCTGGGCAATGGATGCTAAGCATCCTGCTTGCCAGCCCTGAGTGTCTGCTGGCCTAGGTGAGCTGCCGGGGCCCTGGGTAAAATAGGATGATTCCGGTCTGTCACGGAGTCCCGAGTGCATGCTCTGGAATCTCCCTCAAAGCCAGTCAGACATGGGGAAGCCTTCCTGCTCCCTGGGAGATTGTTCAGGGCAAGAGCTCCACGTCACACCATGGGTCCTCCTTGAGTCATCAGCATCCTCGCCCCCTGTGTGCTTCCACAGTGAGCACCCAGCGGGCTGGGAAGCCCGGGTTCTGACCCACCTCCCACTGTTGTCAAAGTCGACCGTGACTCGTATGCAGCAAAACAGGAGGTTCTATTCATGACAGAACGTAGTCTAAAACAGAGCTTCTAGATACAGCGAACCAGACCTCGTCGGGTCCATTCTGGCGGTCGGCAGTGAGCCAGACCCCTAGGTCTGCCTCACCCTGTCCCAGGCGCTCCAGACTAAACTGCCTGAGCCCTCCTCTTCGTCAGCCCTCCGCGGCAGGAGTCACCTGATCCTTTTCTCCAACCTTTACAGCTGTCCCTTTGAGAGGAGGGGCGCCGGCCGCAGTTTGCTGGAGAAGAGTGCCCGATTTAGGGCAACGGCCCCTTCCTCTGTAGGCATCAAACACCATCCACTGATACTAAACTGCCTAGGGGACTGCGGCACCACACAGTGTTCGAGAAATTAGAACGTCCAATTTGTCACGTCATTCCAGTAGATGGTTACAGATGGCTGAGTAACGTCCCTCATCTAGCAACTGGGGCTGAGCTCCATCGCCCCCTCCTTTCCTGTGTAAAAGATCTGTATGCCGACTTCATGCAGCGGATGCTGGGTGGTCCATGCTGGAGCTCTTTTTGGATTTGGGACTGCATCGCTACCCGTGCTGATCAGAGCTCCACGCTGGGCAAACAGGAAATGAAATTCAAAAGTTCGCGGGGCTTTTCCTGTCTACATGGCCAGTGCATCTGAGTTTAGATTGTTTTCCAGAGTGGTCACAGTGGTGCACTGTGGGATACCACCCGGAGGCCAATACCGTCGATTTGCGGCCACACTAACCCTATCCGATATGGTAATATCGATTTTTGCGCTACTCCTCTCGTTGGGGAGGAGTACAGAAACCGATTTAAAGAGCCCTTTATATCGATATAAAGAGTGTTGTAGTGTAGACGGGTACAGTGTTAAATTGGTTTAATGCTGCTAAAATCGGTTTAAACATGTAGTGCAGACCAGGCCTTAGACGTTAGCGCAGTGGAAGAGTGTGTCAGACTATCCGGTTCATCTTCCTGCAAGGGTGCAATTCTTCTCTACAGTCTCTATATTCCCAGGAACTTTACCAAAGGACGGGACATTCTCCCAAGAATCAGGGCTTTCCCCACTTCCCTTGAGAGACTCCCGCAGCCTAAATAGTTCTCACCAAGAGTGTTTTCTACCGAATATTCAGCCTCAACTTCTCCCGGCTCATCTCCACCACAACAGTCCTAGCTAGGACCCAGCAGACACACAGACATGCCAGAAGGCGGTTGAGCAATTTAGCTCTGCCTTTTGTTGCTTGCTCCCTCTAAGAGGGCAGGAGGGAGGCGGAGAGGATGGGAAACCCGACTGACCTGGGGGAGCAGTGGAATCTCCGTAACCTTTCATATCCAAAGCCAGGACCCGGAAGCCAGCCTCAGCCAAAGCAGGGATCTAGAGCAGAAACAGAAAGAAACGTGACCTTGGGAAACAGACTTTTGTGTCTGCTGTAGCTCGCACACAGCTGGGAAGTGGACTTCCTTTTATTTGAACTGTCCCCTATTAGCATCCGGCACGATAACGACTATGACACATCAGTAACAAAAGTGAAGCTGCCACGTGAATTCCACATGCTGGAAGAGGCGTAAGAATGACAACAGATACTGCTCTAGCAAATGACTATAGCCAGCCAAACACTGGGCAAACCAATCCACGCCGGCTAGCACCACACTCAGAATGAGAGAGTCAGCCACTGAAGAGTAAAGGTGCCTTACATGGTGCACTGGCATTCAGACTGAGGCCAAGGCAAATTCCAGAGGCAGAGACCAAAAGAATAAACCCTGGGTCGGTGCAGAGATTCCTCGGGGGTTAGAGGTGGGACGTGAACTTCATACTAGACATTCAATCAGCGAGAGGGAAAGAGGGCTGGGGAGCAGAGTTCATTTGTGCACAATCACCTCTTGACTGTGGGTTCAAAACGTGTTTTGGGTCATAGAGTCACAGACGTGTAGGACTGGAAGGGACCTTGAGAGGTCATCGCGTCCAGTCCCCTGCACTCAACGCAGGGCTAAGTAATAACTTGACCATCTCTGACAGGTGTTTGTCCAACTTGTTCTTTAAAACTGCCAATGATGGAGATTCCACAACTTCCCTAGGCAAATTTATTCCAGTGCTTAACCACCCTGACAGTTAGGAAGTTTTTCCTAATGTCCAACCTAAACCTCCTTTGCTGCAATTTAAGCCCATTGCTTCTTGTCCTATCCTCAGAGGTTAGAAAACAATTTTTCTCCCTCCTCCTTGTAACAACTTTTTATGTACTTGAAAACTGTTATGTCTCCTTTCAGTCTTCTTTTCTCCAGACTAAACAAACCCAGTTTTTTCAATCCTCTCCCATAAGTCATGCTTTTTGTTTTTGTTTTTTTAACCTTTTATCATTTTTGTTGCTCTTCTCTGGACTTTCTCCAATTTGTCCACATCTTTCCTGAAATGTGGCTCCCAGAACGGGACACAATACTCCAGCTGAGGCCTAATCAGCATGGCGTAGAGCAGAAGAATTACTTCTCGTGTCTTGCTTATAACACTCCGGCTAATACATCCCAAAATGATCCTTTTTGCAACAGCATTACACTGTTGACTCAGATTCAGCTTGTGATCCACTATGATCCCCAGATCCCTTTCCGCAGTGCTCTTTCCTAGGCAGTCATTTCCCATTTTGTATGTGTGAAACTGACTGTTCCTTCCTAAGTGGAGCACTTTGTATTTGTCCTTATTGAATTTCATCCTATTTACTTCAGAACATTTCTCCAATTTGTCCAGATCATTTTGAATTTTAATCCTAAACGCCAAGCACTTGAAACCCCTCCCAGCTTGCTATTGTCTGCAAAGTTTATAAGTGTACTGTGTATCCCATTATACAAATCATTGATGAAGATATTGAACAGAACCGGACCCAGAACTGATCCCTGAGGGACACCACTCGTTATGCCCTTCCAACTTGATTGTGAACCACTGATAACTACTCTCTGGGATCGGTTTTCCAACCAGTTATGCACTCACCTTATAGTAACTCCATCTAGGTTGTATTTCCCTAGTTTTTTTAGGAGACGGTCATGCCAGATAGTATCAAAAGCCCTACTAAAGTAAAGTTATACCACATCTATCACTTCCCCCCATCCACAAGGCCTATCAAAGAAAACTATTAGGTTGGTTTGACATGATTTGTTCTTGACAAATTCATGACTTATTTATCATCACCTTATTATCTTCTACGTGTTTGCAAATTGATTGCTTAATTATTTGCTCTATTATCTTTCCTGGTACTAAAGTTAAGCTGACTCATCTGCAATTCCCCAGGTTGTCCTTATTTCCCTTTTTATAGCTGGGCACTACATTCACCCTTTTCCAGTCTTCTGGAATCTCTCCAGTCTTCTGTGACTTTTCAAAGATAATTGCTAAGAGCTCAGATGCCTCCTCAGTCAGCTTCCTGAGTATTCTGGGATGCATTTCATCAGACCCTGGTGACTTGAAGACATTTAACTTGTTTAAGTTATTTTTAACTTACTCTTTTCCCAAGAGGTGAGAGAGGTGCAGAGCCCAGCCAGGCTACAGCAGATCACAATGAAGGTGCTGCAACAGGGTGACTTGATCCTTCTGGGCCGGAGGACCTGGGGCAGGCCAACCCTGCTGGGTCAGACCAGGTAACTCCCTGCGAAGGGCAGCAGGTGGCTGCAGTAAAGGGGGAAGCTCAGGAAAACTGCAGAATGTAAGAGAAGCTCCTGCAGGGAAAACCTCAGTACAAGGCAGGTTGGAAGTCAGACCCAGAAATCTGAGGCTCCAGCCAGTTAGGGTCCAGGAGTGACCTGTCAAAGCAGGAAGGGCCCCAGGCAGGAAGGCGTGGAAGTAGGGTGTGGCTGACAGGAGAAGGAAGCCACACCAGAGTCTGGGACTGGCGGCTTTGGGTGGAGCAGCCTGGGAGAGAGGAAGAGCTCCTTGTGTGGCAGATCAACCAGGGCCAGGTCTGAACTCTTGGGTTACCATGGTAGCCTTGGGCCCCCGAGGACTGTGTGATTCACTTGTGTTAAGCCAGCTCCAAGTGGGGCACTGTCAGCCACAAGAGACTGTGTGGAGTTTAAGGGGCTCAACATGAGGGCTCAGAGGCAGCAGGGTGCCTGCAAAGTGACCTGGCCAAGAGGGGCTGCTAGAGGTGGCCCAGCAGAGCTGTGTGCAGGCCCCAGGCTGGAACAGCAGTGGTGGGAGGCATGGCAGAAGCGAGGGGCCGAGCAGAGAGGACAAGGTGGTGCCCCGCAGCACCTAATGCTCTGCCTTCGCTTGCTGCTCCCAGCCCCTCATGGGAAGCAGGCACGTCACTGAACACCTAGAGCTGTGTGCCAGGACTGTTGCTCAGCAGATCTCATCGGGGAGGGCTCAGGGGACCTCCCACCAACATCTGGCAATTACCACCAGCCAGAGCATTGCTGGGCCAGGACAGACTGTTACTGCTCTGAGTCTGCCAGGGCAAGTTCCCCACTGCTCCAAACTGACGGGGGGGTGGAACCTGCCATCACGGCATGGCCGATCAGTCATTTCAGCAGAGCAGAAGGGGCTGGGAGAGGGAAGGAAGGACGGCAAAGACAGAAGGAGGAGCTCTAGATTGCAGATGGAAGAGGGCAATGGGAGACACACCAGGAATGAGGTAGAGTCAGAAGTGGCCTCCACCCCTCCCCATACAGGCATACAAGTGAAAGACTCCCCCTGATTCTTCTCATGGAAGGCCACACTGCTGCGTAACAAATAGCCAGAACATGCTGCACAGAGGTGGATACACAGACAGAATCGCTGCTAGCCATTGGCCCAGCTTGGTATTACCTGGTACCTCCAGGAGAACCAGGATTCAGGGAAGCCATGGCAGAGGCACACCACTGGGCCATTCCCCATCTCGACAAAATGCAGCTGGACTCCAGGCTAGAGGGAAGAACAGACAAATAGCACAAGTTCATTCCCTGCCCCACAGTCCTTCCCCCTCCGTTTACACCCAGCAATTACGACCCACCCCCTCGCTGTGTGCTGGCATACAGAAGCCGGCCCCAGCGCCTGGCACTCGGGTCATCGGCCATCCAGAACCTTAGCCCCTGGCTGTAAACATTCCCCACCTTCCCGTAGCCCGGCCTACTCTGCAGCAGAGACCAGACCAGTGCTCTATCTACTCCGGTTTTAGAGGATTTGGCTTCCAGCCTGACCCTCAAAGACAGTCTCACACGGTCAGAAAACATCCCCCTGTGCGAAGTCTCTATCTGCCTTGCTTGAATTTCAGCCCATTGCTGTTAAACACCACACAGTGTGCCCACAGTCTTCATATATGGATACAGCCACCTCTCTCCCTCCACGACGTTAACACCCTTCACATGGATGGGGAGGGCCCATCACGGGATACTTATGGCCCTCAACACCATAGTACTGGGACACTTAGCTATCAAGATGGCTTTCCTCACACACCGGTTATTACAACCTACCTTGATTGGCACATAACCATGGGTCACGTTCACTGGGTCACATGCGATTGGCAGAGTCTCTTCATGGCCAAGAAGCTACATGGTGAATAAAGAAAGTTCTCAGTTTTACACCAGACCCCGCCACTGCCATTGTTGGTGCCCAGCAACACAGTGGCCACACGCTGTTTGACTCAGACAATAACTTTCTACTGCTCAGCCAGCCTTCTAAACCAGACCCACCCTCTTTGGGAAGTTTCCTTCATTTAAAATGGTTGTAGCTTATCAGGCCTCTAGCTCAGGGGTTCTCAAACTACCTTGCACCGCCACCCTCTTCTGACCACAACAATTACTACACAACTCCAGGAGGGAGGACCAAAGCCTGAGCCCACTTGAGCTCCGCTACCCCATGTTGGGGGCACAAGCCCAAGACTGAACCCCACCGCCCCGTATGAGGGGGCTGAAGCCTGAGCCCTGCTGCCCCAGGCCCCAGCAAGCCAGCCCTGGTGACCCACTGTGGGGTCCCAACCCACAGTTTGAGCACCGCTGCAAGTCTAGCTGTTTGCCCACATTATGAAAACCCCACGTGATTTGGCAAGACTGGCAGTATCTGCAGAAGAGAACCCAGACTGGCTAAGACAACCCTTGGTGGGGCTGCGTGGCGGAGTCCAGGACTGGGCTAGCAGTACTGCCGTGCTCTCACAGCTGAGGGAAGAGGAATAGGCCTTACTCATCCAGTGCCATTATTCCTTCGCAGGTCTAAATGGAAACGTGCCAGGAGGCAGCATTCAGATCCAGAACTGTCTTTATCCAGCCTGAGATGGCACCTAGCCTGCAGCAGACACTCCTAGAACCCAACCTAGAACCACCAGAAGCAATCCGGCAGGCTCAGATGGGAGGTACTGGTTTCAGGTCCTCTCTGATTAAGGGGATTCAATTAATTCACGGCTTGAAAAGTAAATACCTACACTAAGGGGAAAAGCCTGAGAAGGAAGATTGCATATAACAAGTGTTACATGCACATTGGAGAACACAAGATACATCTGTTAGAGCTCCCCAACCCCTGTTCAGAGTGAGGATTCCCTGAGAATGGAGAGATGAGACCCGTAAAAGCAAGAAATAAAAGAAGAAGATTTCCAGGCCATTCTAGTACACCAAGGGTACTGCTCTCTCTCTTGCTTCCAGGGCTCGGTCTCTTGGGGAGACCATCAACCAGGAGGGCCAAATGGGCACTAACTTTGGAGGAGACAGAAATGAAACACTTAATTTGTTCTTCCTGGTAACCTAAGCTACCAATCAGCTACCCAATGGTGGTAGCTGCCGATCAGGCCTGGATTGGAGCAAAAGGCTTCATGCTCAATCACCAATCCTCTGCACTATCCATTTCCACTCAAGCGCATAGGCTAAAGCTAGGCACCCAAATGGGAAGACATTGGGCACCTAAAGCCTCATTCAGGCAGCCGGGACGGGATTTTCCAAAGGTCCATTGCTTCTTTAGCAGCACAAGTCCCATGACTGTCAGTGGGATACTTCTACGTCACTTAGATGCTGCTGAAAACCTCACCCCTACCACCTCGTGTCAGGCACCTCCACAGCTCTCCACTACATTACAAGACAGACTAAAAATCTTTTAAACCGTAATTGCTACTATTTCTACTATTGTAGTGCCTAGAAACTCTAATCCTGCATCAGCGCTCCCCTGCGCTAGGTGCTGTACAAACACAAAGATACAGACTGTAAACTCTCGAGGGCAGAGATCAAGTTTAAGACAAGAAACAACAGGTGGATGCAGCAAACAGGTAGCGGGGAGCACAAGGGAACAATGAGACAATACTGGTCAAGCAGTGATCAGAGCACACCCGCTGCCTGAGTTCTGGGGGTTAAAAGATTCTACCAATTTTGATCAAAGAATTTACACCCTCAATGTGGATTTTTGCCACAACATGGTATTAGCAACCTAATCACAAACATCTAACACTTATCAGATGCTTTGAGCTCTACGGAAGAAAAGCATCACATACAAGTGATAAGTACGTTCACATAACTAGAACGGCCTTAAAAATAATGTTGTGTGCAGGGTTGTTGTAGCCGTGTCGGTTAAAGGATTTGAGAGACAGAAGGTGGGTGAGGTCATATATAATTTTATTGGGCCAACTTCTGTAGGTGAAAGAAACTTCTGAGCTCAAAAGCTTGTCTCTTTCACCCACAGAAGTCGGCCCAATAAAATATACCTCACCCACCTTGTGCGTCTGGTTAAATAAAGGTCAAAGTCACAGTGCATTTCTGCACAGCAAAGTCCAGCATCTGCAAACATAGCTCGGTGAACTATTAATCACGTCAGACAACTCTCCCAAGGGTGAGAGGAAGGGTAGAAGCTATATGGGACCCTCTGTAGGGAGATGAGAGAGGAGCCGACTTTACAAAGGGCCAGGAAGAAGGAGCCTTGGCAGACGGCAGGCACCACAAGGTATTAACCTATGAGCAAGGGAAGCCTGGAAAGCTTTACTCAGGCTCTGCAGGTGGTAACACAATCGGCTTGTGATTAAATAAGCCAACATTAGTCAAACACTGCAAAAGGTGAGAAAGGCTGAGTGGAATTACAATCACTAGCATCTTAGCCAAGGAGAAGGCACCTCTTAGTACTGATCCTCAGGGCACCACACCATTAACCTCCTTCTGTGCTCATTGAAGTCTTACTCTGGTTCCTGCCTGACAGTTCTTAATCTATTACAGGGCTTTACCTCATCAGATCCATGTGAGGGACTTTTGAAATGAATTTTATCTGCCAGATCTTTTAACATCCTCCTCTATTTTGCTACCTCTTCTACAGATTTCTAACAGATTAGAGCGGCAGGATTAACCCTTCTAAGAGCCAGACTCCTTTGCTCCTGTTTGATTACATTCACCCAGGCATTGCATAACTGAACCAAGTTCTACTCTCACTCTGGATTGACAGCAGGGTTAGCAATGCCATCGCTACAACCGAGTTACTCTGCATTGACAGTGGCATAACTGACAGCACAATTTGACTCTATCTAACAGAGATGAGTGAAATTAGGGCATTTTTTGTTTCGGGCAGCCTCATCTTATCTGGGTTTCGTTTTGCAAAGTCAGGAGTGATCTGGACCTGGCTGAATTTGACCTAAACCCTTAAAGGACAAGCACACAGCATTTTAGCCTAAAGGTGCAATTTGCGAGGGATTCTGAGTCCGCTAACAAAAACGCCTTGGAATAAAATTACCAACACAGCCACACCTATAGCATCACTCAGAAAAACCCTGTACAGTGCAGGGTCAAGAGAGCCACTCTATGCAAATGTCTCTCTAAACTATAGAAGGCTAGGCAAGAGCAGGAGTCTATCTACCATAGGTTGGATATTTCTACTGCAGCCAGCTTTGCGGTATCTAAACTCTGAACTACGTATTCTGTCCAGAGGGAGGAGACAGTAAATGCACAGATTCAGATAGCACTTAGCCACTAGATACCTGAATTCCACACAGGTCCTGCAGTTCCTTCAGGGCAGCATCGGTATCCTTGACAAGGATGGTGGCTACTCCCATTTCCTGGGCTGGTTTTAAGTTAGCTCCGATGTCATCCAGGAAAATAACCTGGATTCAGGAGAGATTCAGAACCTGGGGTCAGTCAAGGGAGGGCAGAGTTTTGGGGAGAACGGGGGGGAAGGGGGCGTTGCTGTGATTCCCCAGTGATTTGGGCCAAGAGATTTTCACGTCAGTGTCTACTGATTTTGGGTGCCCAACTTGAGAAGCCCTGGTTCACAGCCGACAGATGTGCCCAGCACTTTCTGAAAGCCAGGCCCCTTTGTATGTCTAGTTGGGTCACTTCGGGCAATCTTTGCCATTGTCCCGTAACTAGAAGTAAGTTGTGCCTGCACCTCCTGCGGCTTTGCCTTCAGCACGTCCAGCGCATACTCGTAAATTCGAGGGTCTGGCTTCTTCAGACCGATGCGGCAAGACTCGATCACCAGATCAAATTGCCTCCTCAGCAGAGAGTGCACGAGAGCCGTGATGTGTCTCTGAGGGCTGTCATCTATCCAGTTATTTGTGAGCACACACGTCCTGAACCCTGTAACGGGAATGATGACTAAATGGATCATGGAGCTATTCAGACTGGGAAGGGTTAAGGAGAATCTCTCTCTTACCACCGCCCAGTTGTCTGTCAGCAATTACACATCTCATCTCTCTATGTCCACTTTAACCACATAGGACCTCAAAGAGCTTTTCAAACTCTGCAAGGCTCTACTCATGCTAGATGTCTTTACTCCTGAAGTCTGTGGGGAACACTCGAGTGAGGACTCCTTGTGAAGCAAGGGGTCCCTGATCAAGACCTTTTACCACCACGCAGTCACATAATCCTGTTTAGAAATTTACTCATCTCCATCTTAAGGACAGGTAGGTTGTTAGATGAAGAGCACATCACTTCTGTTATACAACAGTTTGGGACAGGAAGTGAAGAAGAATCCCATGTCCCATTGGGATTGTTGGTGGAATTTAGGTAGGCAGAATGGAATCCGGCCACCAGCAGAGGTTTCTGCTTCTGGCCACTGGCTTGCAGACACTGGCAGGACTTCATTTTGGGAGATGGAATGACTGCCTTTGAACAGTCCCTCTATGCGGATTTGGATGCAGTCTCTTTCTAAGGCAGTGATACGGTTGCTTGGGTTTGTTTGACCTAGTCCCAACTGAGGATTGGGTTTTTTTTGTTTATTTCCAATAAATCCAGCTGTTCCCAGGATTAATGCAAACCAGGTCTGATCTGAAGTCTATTTAAATCAGTGGGACTCTTTCCCCTGAAGCTCAAAGTAACTACATTTCCCTCAAGTATCCGGGGGTAGCCGTGTTAGTCTGTATCCACAAAAACAGCGAGGAGTCCAGTGGCACCTTAAAGACTAACAGATTGATTTGTGCATAAGCTTTTGTGGG
>NC_133771.1:5295893-5321185 GCF_003597395.2 Chelonoidis abingdonii | reverse complement strand
TTTTTTTTTTTTTTTTAACTTAAAAGGCTTTTTAAATCGATTTCTTTACTCCACCTTTGACAAGTGGATTAGCGCTGAAATCGGCCTTGCCGGGTCAAATTTGGTGTAGTGTGGACGCAATTCGATAGTATTGGCCTCCGGGAGTTATCCCAGAGTGCTCCATTGTGATCACTCTGGACAGAGCTCTCAACTCAGATGCACTGGCCAGGTGGACAGGAAAAGGCCCATGAACTTTTGAATCTCATTTCCTGTTTGGCCAGAGTGGCGATCTGCAGGTGAGTGCAGATCTCATCAGCAGAGGTGACCATGATGGAGTCCCAGAATCGCAAAAGAGCCCCAGCATGGACCGAATGGGAGGTACGGGATCTGATCGCTGTATGGGGAGACGAATCCATATTATCAGAACTCTATTCCAAAAGATGAAATGCCAAAGCATTTGAAAAAATCTCCAAGGGCATGAAGGACAGAGGCTATAAGAGGGACCTGCAGCAGTGCCGAGGGAGGATCAACTGATGACATGGCTTACAGGGAATTAAAATCAACCAAGGGGGTGGGTTTGCATCAAGGAGAAACACACACAACTGTCACACAGAATGGCCCCCTCAAGGATTGAACTCAAAACTCTGCACTTTGCAGGCCAATGCTCAAACTACCGAGCTATCCCTCCCCTAGCTATTCCAGGAAGGACCAAATCTCCATCAAATTTTTCAAGGTGCCCCTAACAGACCTCACCAAAACAATTGTCGGATGTTGATTTCATGGAGGGAGGGAGGAGCAAATGAATACAAACGAATACAAAACAAATCTGGTCTCTTTCTTGTTTTGAGCCACTCCATCTCTCTTAGGCTGGCAGCAGACAGTGCAGTACGACTGCTAGCCATCATCATCTCCTAGCTGCTTGCCAGAAGACAGACAGGGAAGTCTGACTGCAGGCAGGACTGAAACTCTAGGAGACGAAACTTAAAGAGAATGACCTGGAGTCACTCCCATTTATGCCCAGGTGCCCCTGACAGACCTCACTGAGGTCAGCTAAAGGAGCACTCAGGAGACAATGACGATGGCTAAAAATCGTAATGCACCATCTGCTGCTGAAAGGCAATGAGCTGCTGCTGTGTAGCACTGCAGTACCATGTCTACCAGCATCCAGGGACGTATGGTGACGGTGAGCTGAGCGGGCTCCATGCTCACCATAGTATGGCATCTGCACGGGTAGCCCAGGAAAAAAAGGCGAGAAATGATTGTTTGCCGTTGCTTTCATGGAGGAAGGGAGGGAGGGAGGAAGGTCCTGACGAGATGTACCCAGAACCACCCACAACAACGTTTTTGCCCCATCAGGCATTGGGATTTCAACCCAGAATTCCAATGGGCGGCAGAGACTGCGGGAACTGTGGGATACCTACCCACAGGGCAATGCGCCGGAAGTCGACACTAGTCTCGGTAATGTGGACGCACTTCGCCGAGTTAATGGTCTTAAGTGGAACGCACACAATTGACTGTATAAAATTGATTTAAAAATCGACTTCTATGAATTTGACTTAATGTTGTAGTGTAGACATATCCCCAGTCTCTATTCAAGCCCAAATTGATGGTGTTAAATGTGCAAATGAATTGCAGCTCTGCAGTTTCTCTTTGCAGTCTGTTTTTGAAGCGTTTTTGTTGAAGGCTGGCTACTTTTAAATCTGTTACTGAGTGTTCAGGGAGACTGAAGAGTTCTCTTACTGGCTTTTATATGTTACCATTCCTGGTGTCTGATTTGTGTCCATTTATTCATAGAGACTGTCCGGTTTGGTCAATGTACATGGCAGAGGGGCATTGCTGGCACATGATGGCATATATTACATTGGCAGATGTGCAGGTGAACGAGCCCCTGCTGGTGTGGCTCATGTGGTTGGGTCCTACGATGGTGTCACTAGAGTAGATATGGGAACAGAGAAGGTAATGGGATTTGTTACAGGGATTGGTTCCTGGGTTAGTGTTTGTGTGGTGCAGTGTGTAGTGGACTGCGAGTGGCTGGCTCACTACAAAAGCAATTTTCCCTCTCTTGGTATTGACACCTCCTCATCGATTATTGGGAGTGGACCACATCCCCCTGACTGAATTGGCCGTCGACATTGTTTCTCCATTGTAAGGTAACTTCCTTCTCTTCATGTACCAGTATATCTATGCCTGTATCTGTAATTTTCACTCCATGCATCTGAAGAAGTGGGTTTTTACCTATGAAAGCTTATGCCCAAATCAATCTGTTAGTCTTTAAGATGCCACCAGACGCCTCATTATTTTAATAATTTCCCCTCCCCTGGAGTTCTCTTAGTGCCTTCAAAGAGAAACAGTGTTACGGAGATTGCTAGACTGTTTAGTTAATTGTTGTTGGCTTGCTGACAGCATGCCTGATTTATCTGGTATTAACGCACAGAGAGAATATCTAATTAGTCAAGTGATGGAAGGTAAATAGCAGGGAAATACTTTGAAGATAAAAAGCCCTGTCTAAGCCCCACCACTTCATTGGTTAGAGGATTTGGGATGATTTGCCAATGAGTGATGGCTATCTGCTGCTGCCAGAGACCAACAGCAACCAGCGCTTCGGGAAAGGTGCACCATGGGAATTCATGATACATTTGGGCCGGGGATGGAACGTTATTATCAACAGCCACGGTCAGAAAGGTATCAGGCACAGCTATCCATTTATAGCGAACAGAGCTCTACTGAGAGACACGTTCACTGCGAAGGGATGGCAATCCAAGTGAGACAAGATGAATACAGATGAGATACAGGACATCGGTGCAGTAGAGGCAGGATGTAGGGTTACTACTGATGAGAAAGAGGATGGATTGCTGGAAGCAGCAACTGTTCAGGAGGGATCTGGAAGAGAACCACCTGTGTGATGGCAGAGGAAGGCAGCATGGCAGAAAGCCCAGGAAGGAAATGAAAGTCAGTGAGCGGAATGGGCAGAGCACAAGGAACAGGATGGGGTTCAGGGAAATGAGAGCAGAGATCCAGATAGGAACAACATTGCTAAGACCATTTTCCAACATGGTTATTTTCCTTTGTGGTTAAGCAACACCCAGGAAGGGAGGGACTGTGCTGGTGCAAACCCTCCTACGGAGTGACCACCAGTTAGCCTGCAGCATGGTTTCAGTATCTGGCTGTACCACCGTCGGGGACAAACATTAGGGTGGAGTACAGATCCATGCGACAGCCACACAAACTCTAGCACGGACAAGCCAGAGATTCTGCCTGCATTGCCTTCAAGCTGCAACTCAAAGACTAACTGCAATAAGAACAGTCCTTGGAGAAATGTTGGCAATCAAATACAGTGGGTCTACGAAAGGAAGAAAACCAAGTCTAGTCTTTACTGCAAACATTAGCCATGTTTAAACATGGTTTTAGTCCAAGTAATTTCTGTCCACAGTGGCAAGAAGTAAGCCCATATCCTAACCATGTTTTAACCTAGGGACATATCAGCATTGAGACATGGGCCTTCATGAACCTATTTTTTCTGTCCACACAGGACAAGAGAAACCCTATTGTGACAAGAACAGACCAGGATCACACCTGAACGTGGTTACTGGTGTAGCATAGCTGGTGGGAAGGAATGCTAACAGCAAGTAGCCATCACTTACCATTGTTCCTGAGAGTTACAGCAGCTTGCAGAAGAGCAGTATTGAGCTTTCCTTGTGTCATAAAATCCTCAAAGACCTGTGCTACGGAGAATGTCTCCGGGAGAGAAGCCCCCAAGGAGGCAGCAAACTTCTTGCAATCCTCTTCCAGCTCAGAAACCAGCTTAAAAAACAGAGTTCCCATCACCCAAAGGAGATCAAGTTACATCTCAACACACAATGAGGGAAAGTCACTCAAAATTCTGAATCCCACCAATACATATGCTCCGCATTAACTATTTCCTAATGAAGTTTAAGGGTTACCAATAAGCTAGTACACCTCTACCCTGATATAACGCGATCCGATATAACACAAATTCAGCTATAACGCGGTAAAGCAGTGCTCTGGGGGGGGGGAAGGGGGGCTGCACACTCCAGTGGATCCAAGCAAGTTTGATATAATGCGGTTTCACGTAAAACACAATAAGATTTTTTGGCTCTCAAGGACAGTGTTATATTGGGGCAGAGGTGTATTAAAGACTCCTCTCCCCCAGAAAGCAGAAATGAAAGGATTTAGCCAGAATATATAAAGGAACCAAGTACACTTAGTTTTAGATCTAATGAAATAAACTTGGACATAAGCCAGGTAATTAATCTACCACCGGTGGAGGCTATTTCTCATGGTGAAATTGCCAAGCTATAGCAGACTTAAGCCCATCCTGAGGCCAGACTAACTCAGTGTGAATGCCACAAAGTTACCATTGTCAAGATTCAAACCTAGCCCCTTCTTGGCCCAAAGGCAATAGCTTCACCAGGTGAGCCAAGAAGAAACCTTGTCTTGGCAGGACATCTGCACAGCTTGTGTCCAACACAAGTCATGTCCTGCCCATCTGCTCAACTCTCACAGCGCTCAGCTGAGATGATCTCTTACCTGTGATAAGGTGATCTCTCCTTTCATCGCTCTGGCATAGGGACCATCAGGGCCTGCTCCAAGGATGACATTTTGCAAAAAGTTCCTAAAAATCAACAAAATACATTACAGTAAGGAACAAACAAGCAGCAATTGGCTCCAGGATGCTCCTGTCAAGTTACAATTTCCTGCAAGACAGAGACCGAGCACCGTCAATGCACTGGCTGGAACCCATTCGACAGTTCAGTTCTACTCTGAAAAGGGACTGACAAGAGAGCTTCTCGCTCCCCATGGATCTTTGATTCGTCAAGTGGGGAAAACGTTTATTCCTGTGTCTCCTGTCGACACTGCAGAGCGCTGAGAGAAAGTCGGATATTATTCTCCTTACGCATCATCTACCCATTGGTCCTGCAAGCCACAGAATAAAAGCCAGTAGCATGGGAGGGAAAGTCAATTACGATAAAGACATCCTCTTACTTGAGAGCACAAGGCCTCTAAGTCAAACATTGGAGATGAAAATGGCCTATTAAGCTAGTGGGCTAAGTTAATCCCCGGTGCAACTCCAGTCAAGTTAAGTCAAAGAATAAGCTTGGTTCATCCCTTGCCACTGCAGTGTGGCTCACAATACTCTCCGACGCTTTGTACAGTCCAGAACTGGAGTTCAAGTGCTGAAGCTTCTATCACTTCTGCTAAAAGAATATTGGTGGTCAGGTACATTTTACGTCAGGAAAGCTTTTGTGACGTTCATCTCAGACCTTCCCTTTGCTTCGTTTCATCCCATCACTGATTTGTATTGGAAGGCACCACGTGGCCTAGTGGACTGGGACTGCTGGGCAACTTTGGGAAATTCACTTCACTGCCCTGTGCCTCAGTTTCCCCATCTGTTTAATTGGGATGATAGTGACCTCCTTTGTAAAGTATTTGAGATCTAGTATTAATTGTAGTTTTTTCAGGATTGGGGTCTCAATGTTAGAGCCCTGTGCGCATACAAGATTTGCATTTGCATCCAACCCACAAACACGGTCCGCGGATATCTGCAGATTTGCAGGACTCTGCTGATTGGGACTATCTTAGCTACTTCTATGGCCCCTTTACCCTAATATCTCCTGGCCAATGGGAGCTGGAAAGTCAGTGCTTGGGGCGGAGGCAGCATGCGGAGTCCCCTGGCTGCCCCTACGCAAAAGAACCAGAAGAGGGACATGCCGCTGCTTCCAAGCCCCCAACCCCGCTCTCCAGCTGGAGTGAAAAGTCTGATGGACCAGATGCAGCCCACAGGTCGTATTTTGCCCACCCCTGCTTTAGATCATCCTCTCTCTTCCAATTCCCTGCACCTCTCACAGCAGCACACAGGGTGGCACTTTCACCTTCTAGAGCAGAGGTGGGCAAACTACGGCCCGCCAACCACATCCGGCCCACGGGACCCTCCTGCCTGGCCCCTGAGATCCCAGCTGGGGAGGCTAGACCCCAGCCCCTCCTCTGCAGCCTCAGTTCATCATGCCGCCAGAGCTCTGGGTAGCGGGGCTGCGAGCGCCTGCTGGGCAGAGGAGCGGCGTGGCTGGCTCCGGCTGAGAGGCGCAGCTGCCAGTCCTGGTGCTCTGAGCAGCATGGTAAGGGGGTGAGGAGGTTGGATAAGGGGCAGAGAGTACCAGGGGGCAGTCAGGGGACAGGAGGCAATTGGATAGGCATGGTAATCCTGGGAGGGAGGTTATCGGGGGGGTGGCTAGGGAGCAGTCAGGAGATAAGGAGCAGGGTGGGTTGGATAGGGGGTAGGGTCCCAAGGGGGTGGTCAGGGGACAAGGAGCGCAGGGGTTGAGTGTGTCGGGAGTTCTGAGGGGGGCAGTCGGAGGCAGGGGCCAGGCTGTTTGGGGAGGCACAGCCTTCCCTACCCTGCCCTCTATACTGTTCTGGAACCTCCACGTGGCCCTCAGGCCAAAAAGTTTGCCCACCCCTGCTCTAGAGGAAGGATTCTTGCAGTGCCGCTGCTCCAAAGCGCCTTCCCCTAGGGGGCGCCCAGCAGCAGGACCTCAGGGAGGGCACCCATCCACCTCAGTGACTGACCCAGCCCCACAACGAAGGGCTGAGAGGCAACTTAAAAAAAATGCCCTTATTTAAGGCTCGATCCTGTGAGACGCTGGATGCCCTCACCTCCCATTGGCTGCCCACCAGCATCAACGCCTTGCTGGTCAGACTGCAGAGCAGACGTGCAACTAGAGGGCTCTGCTACCCCACCTCAATAGTTTTGTGCCACCCAAACTAATGCTTCCCTGTCCCCCCTGCAAACCTGTCAGGAAAGTGCCCCGGTCGCATCTCCTTTAGCAGCAGAATAACTGAACATCTTAAACAACAGTTTGTTTAATCTTCCCTGATTAGCTTAATCCTTCCAGCCCCTCCAGCCACTTTGGAGGACTTTGTTCTATCAAGGGCTTGAGCAACAATTTCTCAGATACCTGGCTCCCGTCTCACCAGGATCTGGTAGGTAATGGAAAGTTTGAAACACTAAAAAAAAAAAAAAAAAAATCATCAGAAGTGACAGGAGCTAAACGTACAAAGGCCTTTGGAATGGCAAGTTGCATCACAGATCAAGTGGGGCCGCTCCAGTTTGTTGCTGACATTAAGACGGTTTAAATAACCGGATCACAGCCAGTCCAGCTCCACTCCCTCCCCCATTTATCACAGCATGCTGAACTCCTCCAGCACATTTTCTAGTGTATTGTCCACTCTGGCAACAACCCAAACAACATAGGTTCCAACACTCCCCTAGTCACTGGTCTGTTGACATGTTTCCTTCCACGGTCCCTGCTCCATTTCATCATCTTCCTCCACGTGCCACACTTAGTTCTTAGACATCCTTGAAGATGGCTACGCTTGGAAAGATTTGATTATGTTTTTTAAAATCGGTAAGTGTCAATTTCACCGTACACGCACAAACCGAGGGAAAGTATTTCCTCACGTGTAGTACAAAAACTGCTGCTGGAGACCGGAGAGTTTGATTTAAGGATATTTACTTTATATATTTTGATTTGTGATGTTGACACTTGGTGTCTTAACTATGATAAAGCTTTAACAGTTTGAATCTCTGTCTGCTCTCATTAAATAAATGTCTGATCCTGCTCTAATGCCAACTTTATAATCGCACAAACCCGAACACCCTAACCCTGCCCCTTCCCCGAGTCCCCACCCCCCACTCACTACACTCCCCCACCCTCACTCACTTTCACTGGGCTGGGGCAGGGGGTTGGGAGTATGGTTCCAGGCCAATCGGAGTGCAGAGCCGGTGCTCGGGGCGGGGGCAGCGCATGGAGCCCCATGGTCCCCACCCAGGAGCCAGACCTGCTGGCCAGGGCACAACACAATGCCCAGACAGGTAGGGACTAGCCTGCCTTAGCCCCAACCAGAACCACTGACCAGACCTTTAATGGCCCAGTCAAAAACTGGACACCTGGTCACCCTTATCCCTATCTGCAGAAAAGGACCTGGTGGTTACAGTGGAAGAGAAGCTGGATATGAGTCAACAGCGTGCCCTTGTTGCCAAGAAGACTAATGGCATATTGGGTTGTATTAGTAGGAACATTGCCAGCAGATCTTGGGAAGTGATTATTCCCCTCTGTTCAGCACTGTTGAGGCCACATCTGGAGTACTGCATCCCGTTTTGGGGCACCCACTACAGAAAAGATGTGGACAAATTGGAGAGAATTCAATGGAGGGCAATGAAAATGCTTAATGGGCTGGGGCACATGACTTCTGAGGAGAGGCTGAGGGAACTGGGGTTATTGAGTCTGCAGAAGAAAAGAGTGAGAGGGGATTTGATAGCTGCCTTCAACTACCTGAAGGGGGTTTCCAAAGATGATGGAGCTTGGCTGTTCTCAGTGGTGGCAGATGACAGAACAAGGAACAATGGTCTCAAGCTGTAGTGGGGGAGGTCTAGGTTGGATATTAGGAAAAACTATTTTACTAGGAGGGTGGTGAAGCTCTGGAATGGGTTATCTAGGGAGGTGGTGGAAAATCCATCCTCAAGAGGTTTTTATGCCCTGGCTTGACAAAGCCCTGGCTGGGATGATTTAGTTGGTACCAGAACAGGGTTTAGACTTAAGACACAGTAATGGCTGAAGCCACCTTAGAGCACGTTCAACTTTGTTCATTTCCCCAAAGGTGAGGCAAGAAAAACAGACAGGGCAGGAGAATGTGTGCATGGCATTCGTCATAGCCAAGCCCTGAGAGGAAAGACAGGCCTGTCATACCAAGATGGCTTATCCTCATAGCTTAGAAACTGGACTGGGACTCAGCAGATCTGTATTGAATTCCTGGCTCTGCCAAGCCCTCAGTGGCCATGACCCAGATCCTCAACTGTTTGAAATGGGGATACATCCTTTCTCCCACCCTTTGTCTTATTTACTTAGCTTGTGAGCGCGGCAGGGTACAGACTGTATTACCATGCGTATGTACAGCTCCCAGCACAACAGGGATCTGATCTCAGCTGGGGCATCTGGGTCCAATCATAATATGAAAAATATAAAAACCGTGTCAGAAAATGTAAAGTTAACAAAATCATCTTCTTACCATCTCCATTTAGAGCTCCCGCGTGTCAATTTCTGAACCGTGGGGCAGTGCAGGAGGACAAGTCAAAGTTAAGCTTCCTCCCCCACAATTTTGGCATCTGTCAATTTTTAATCAGTGATTATATTGACTGGAAAACTTGCTTTTTGATGTCCAACTGTACTAACCAAAGAGGCTGCTAGGGTGTAGGTGAGCAGGAGTTGCACACTCCTGACAGTGGATTCTACTGCACCGCAGGGCTAACAGATTCTTCTTCCATGCACCCGCCACCAATCTGATCAACCCTGTAGTAACAGAACATTGAATGGTGTATACACAGATCCCCTTCTCAGGTGTGGAACCCCAGAACCTCTGCTCTGTGTGGTATAGAGGCCAGTCCTTTGAAGTAGTCTATGATCAGAAAAATTCAATTCAGCCTGTCACATAAAACTGTCGACGTCACCAGAAGTCAGAGGCCAACAGATTGGTAAAAGCTGGGCGTGTTTATGTTAGAACTGTGCTAATGGGTCTGCAGGGCTCCTGGTGAGCTGAAAGACTGTAGAAATGTTACAGTGAAAGTCCCCAAAATGTGTTTTAATGATTAATTTTGATGCAAGGAGGTTGCCAGCTCATCTTAGAGGGTGTTTACCTGGGAGTCAACACATGACTGGTCTGGAAGGAGCAAGCTCTATCTTCATGGCTGCCACCCCCATCTCTTCCTAGGACCCCAGAATCCACCATCACACCGCTGGGCCTTCGTTGTCCTGATCCTGAAAGGGATCCTGACCAGACCAGGCCGGGCCACATCACAGGAGGAAGCCAGATGACATCACCACCTCCAGATGATTAGCTGAACCCTGAACATCTCGAATATGAGACTTGGGTTCTAATGTTTCCTCTTCCCTCTCTCCCACCAGCACTACAAAAAAAAAAAAATCATTTTTCTTCCCCATCTTACTGCTCCTCTTTCCTCTTTTTGCCTTCTGTGTAATCAGAGCCTGGCTCAGCCCCCAAGACAACGCCAGTCTGTGCCTCAGCCCTGAGTCTGAGCTGACCTGACCCAACATCTCAAACGGCCCAGGGCTGAGAACCGTTGGCCAGGTTTTAAATGGCTGACTGGACCACGTGCTGGGTCTGGATTTCTCCAACGGTGAAGCTGCAAATGAGAGTCAGTTCCAGAGACAGAAGCTGCGTTTTCTATCTTTGCTACTCTTGTGTAGGTTTCATTTCGTCTTACAGCAAACGGCTCCAACTCCTAACTCCTCCAGCCCATCAACACTAGACTTTCCTCTAAAAGACAACAATTAATAGCATCTTCAATCCCATCTAAGAGATTGCCAAGCAGAGTCCCCCACACACACTCTACATAGAGAATGAGAACGAGGGATACTGTTACAACAAAAGTCTCAATCATTCAGGTTTCAAATGCTTTAACTGTTCCCTCCCCCACTTCTGCATCTGGAATAAAATATTTTTGATGGCAGTTTTTACAAGGGGAGTCGCTAGCAGTAACTTGTCCGGAAACCCCAAACCACAGTGAACTGGACAACGTAACAGTGAGCGAGGGTTTTATTAACATCTTCTCCCTGGCTGGGCCCAAGGCAGGCTCCTACCCCCACGACCTCTCTCCTCACCTGAAATGCAGATGCCTTGTTGAGGGAGGAGAGGAAACCCTGTGCTGAGAACGGACACCAAGCAATAAACCCAGCTACTGCAAGAGGAGCCACGCCCAACTCAGCTGCTTCAGCACCGCATCCTATCCCTTTCGGGCGACGTTCTGGCTGCAGGGCAGTGCCGCTGAACTCCGTGAGCCTCCTACACCTCAGAGATTGCTGCCTATAGAAGAGCAGTAATGAGAATTTAACCCTTCAAGCCTTGAAAAAGACGCCTATAGTTACACGTATAATAAAGGCCGCCATGACTATGTTAACCATTAGGATGCTGGGGCAAAATTCCTCCCAGGTGATAATCCCGGAGATGAATTTACTCCCAGGTATTTATCAAGATTGTATTTCCAGTCAGCCCTTCTCTGATCTGCTTTCCCATCCATCACCTTCTGCCTTTATGGAGCATGTGCTGAATAGCAGACTGAACATCCTGACTGCTTTTCACTGTTTGAGTTCTGTGTGGACCTGGCAAAAGAAGCCTGGAGAGAACAAGCCCCCTGCTTCCAGTATTAATTTATTTCATAACAGCACCTCCAGCTTATTTGTAAGGAAGCATCTTAACATGCAAGCGGCAAGAGTTTTTTTTGCTAAGGAAAGAGATTCTTGACGTACCATGTTAAAAGCTCTACCACACAAAAAAAAAAAAACATTACTGATAGATCTTTGTTACTGTGAATGAAGAATGCCTGCAAGCGAGTCTATCTTGAAACAAAATAAAATGTGCTATTTCTAGGGCAATGCTGTTTTCCAATTCTCTTTCCTTATCCCTGTCTGGCTGTCATTGGCTCTCAGCTAGGCGGACCCGACATTTCGGTAACAGTTTCTGGCGACGCAGATGGGACCCTCCTAGCTCGGACATCGGACTCCGGATGGCTGCGGCGAACTAGAAGCGGCACCACCAGGGTGCTTAGCCCCTCTTCCTCACTTCACCACGGCCCCTGGAGTTCGTGCTCCGATAAGGTGAGCCCTAATAGGATAAGGAAATAGGGTTCTGGTTATATTCTGGTTACCTGGTGTAGCGAGGGGGGGTCCCCTCCCCCACGCTCCTGAGACAGGGCATAGGCTAGGGACCCTGCAGCCCCGGGCAGATGCCCGGCCGCCTATCCCTGCCCCTAGGAAGTCAAGGGGCGGGACCGGAAGTGCAAGCTTCTGTTCCGTCCCCTGTAGCAGTCAGTGTAAGCAGAGATTGCTGGCTTGGATTTTTTGGATTAGACCATTATTCCTCCTTCTTTCTGTTTAATTCTCTATTTGAGTGCCAGAAAAGGGGATGGGTGGGTCTCAGCGGAAACCCTCTAAAGGATAGCCCTTTGGAATTACATGTTAAATAAATGGCCTTTACCTGGTGTTCAGAAAGGAATGTCAAAAAGAGGCGTTTATTGCAGCTTTGTACCCAGGATTGGCCAGCCCCTGGGTACCGATTGGCCCGAGTTCGGGTCTTTTGACATTCCAACTCACTTAACTCCTCTGCGCCTGGTGCTGGAAAACCAGGCACTGTAGGGACAAATGGATTATTGGTTCTTGTGGGACGATGAAGCTCATCGTCGCTTAAAGAAAATACAGATTCAAGCCCCTCTATACCCAAAACCTTCTGCCCCTAAAGAGGCCGATTTTTGGAACCCCCCCCCCCCATATACTGTCCTCGACCTCGGCCACCGGTAGCAGCGGCACTACCAAGTAGGACGGGCTCGATACCTTCCTCTGCAGCTGTGGGTTCAGAGATAGCAGCCCTACCACAGAAACCCCCGCCCGGGAAAATTGAGGACACTACAGCTCGAGTAGACGAACCAGCTACTGGCGAAATGCTGAGTAGTGGGTCAGTCTTTTAGCCTCTTGAGTAGTGCATCCCACACTAGACTGGGGCCAGTTTATGGGAAGAAACCCACGGGCAATTTAATTCAAGCACCCCTCCGGATCATCCCAGTTCCAAGACAGAAGGGAATGTCGTGGACCATCACGTTCATGTTCCATTTACCACAGCGGACCTTACGAATTGGCAAACCACTACACCTTGCCTCAGGGACAACCCAGATGTCGTCCACAGGCAATTCTGTACCATTTTCCAGTCTCATAATCCCGATTGGCAAGATGTGGGCCAAATTTTGGATTGTTTTTTATGCACAGAGGAGAAGGAGCGGGTCCTTTGGGATGCCCAGGCTGCCACGGAAGCCGGCAGCCATTCCCGTGACCTTATATCCCTTGCTAATCTGGCCCAATGAAACCCGAATGATCTGGCCCACCTGGCGAATTTAAAGAGATTCCGGGACTGCATTTTAATAGGTATCAAATAGGCAGGAGAGAGAACTCTGGATTGGTCAAAAGTTCATAATACTGTGCAAGGGAAAGAGGAGCACCCTTCTGATTTTTATGAGAGACTTTGTAAAGCATTTTGTACCTATACTAACCTAGACCCCAAGACCGTGGATGCACAGTCCACGGTCCGACTTATCTTTATTTCTCAGTCAGCCCCGGACATCAAAAAGCGGTTACAGCGACTTGAGGGCACTGAAGGGAAATCCCTGGAGGAACTGGTAAGCGTTGCCACCCGTGTGCATAACACAAGGGAGAAGGTACAAGAGACAAAGCAGGCGAGGATGCTAGCGGCTCTTGTAAATGCTGGGAATGAAAAACAAGGAGGTTGGAGGGGACCCCCCCAAGAGGCAACCTAAAACGAACAGGGGAGGGGGGCAGGACACACCAAAGATATGTGTAACTGTTGTAAGAAGCTTGGTCATTGGAAGAGGGAGTGCCCATACTGACCCACCGGGCGGCAGCCCCGCCGCCCAGACCCATCGCAACACCAGATGACTGTGGAAAGAACAGACATTAACGACAGTGAGGAATGACGGCGACCAGGGGGTTCTTCTGTCACCTATTCAAATGATTTGACCACTTATGTTTGTTCCTCCAGTGACCCCCAGGTCCGTCTAACTTTGGGAGGAACCATTTACTCTTGTCTTCTGGACTCTGGGGCTGCCCTCTCCACCATTACTGTCAAGCTGAAGAAGGGAAGCCTCATGAATAAAAAGTATTCCAGTAATGGGTATAGGCGGAAAGTCATTTGACTGTTCTGCGTTGCAGGAGGCTACTGTGGAAATTTCTAGTGTCTCCGCCTCCCATGCCTTTTGCTAGCTCCGGATTCCCCAGTGAACCTCTTGGGCAGAGATCTATTGTGTAAATTGTATGCTCAGATCTTTTTTTCAGATGATAGGATCATCCTCCTCTTACCTCAAAACTAACTCCCCCAGCTATGTGCTGTTCTGACCCAGGCTTCAGAGGACTTGGTCCTGCCTGTGGACCCAATCCTACCCGAGCGACTCAGACAGGAGGTAAAAGCCTCCCTATGGGGCACTTTAAAAACAGACTTGGGCGCTCTTCGGACAGAACCAGTGTGTATAACCTTGAAGCCAGGCATTGTAATTCCTCGAATTCGTCAGTATCTCATCCCCCAAGAAGCTCTGCTAGGCCTCCGGAACCTTATCACCACATTCCTGCGGTTGGGAGTGCTAGTTCGCACCAAGTTTCTTTCAATACCCCCATTCTGCCAGTCAGAAAACCTGACACGGATCCAGATTGAAAACCGGTATACCGATTTGTCCAGGACTTCCATGCAGTGAATAAAGTCGTTCAGGCTAGACACAACGTGGCACCTAACCCTCACTCTATCCTGACCGCCATTCCAGCAGGTACTGCTTGCTATTCGGTAATAGACTTGTGTAATGCCTTTTTCAGTATTCCCCTAGATCAAGACAGCTGGGATATCTTTGCGTTTACATGGACGGATCCAGAGACCGGGAGGGCAGAACAGCTGACTTGGACTCGGCTACGACAAGGATATGTTGAATCGCCAACCATTTTCTCCTCTATCCTGACACACAATTTAGCTGATATTAAGCCACCTGGTGAGTCCACTTATCTCTTGTATGTCGATGACATCCTGGTTTGTTCTCCTGATCAGGTAACATGCGAAACAGACACGATTTACTTGCTAAATTGCTTGGTAGATAAGCGACATTAAGTGTCTCCTTCTAAGCTTCAGTTTGCCAAGGACCAGGTAACCTACCTCGGTAATGTACTGACCCCGGGACATCGAGCTATATCTATTGCCCGTATCCAGTCAATCCTTAACATCCCACGGCCAGAGACTAAACGTGAAATGCGGGGATTTTTAGGCCTTACAGAATTTTGCTGTTCTTAGATTCCAGGTTTTGGAGAAATGGCAAAGCCCCTTTACAAGCAGATAACCCATGATGCCGAGGAACCCCCTGCACTGGAATTCTGGGGCTATCAAAGCCTTTCAGGAGCTTAAAACAGCCCTGGCCTCAGTCTCAGCCCTCGGGCTCCCCGATTATCGGAAGCCCTTCGTTCTCTATTGCATGAGCGACTAGGGGTGGCCTCGGGTGTCCTGACCCAGACTTTTGGACCCAAGGAACGACCTGTGGCCTACTATTCCCCAAAATTGGATCCGGTGGCACAAGGCTTTCCTGGTTGCCTTCGGGCAGTGGTTGCTGCTGGCCATCTGGTAGCCCAAGCAGAGAAGGTTACTTTAGGCCATCCGATGGTCCTACAGACCCCACATGCAGTCCAACTACTGCTAGTCCAAAAGGGCACTCAGCACTTAACGTCTCAGAGACTGACCCATTTGGAAGTTTCTTTATTGTCCAGAACCAATTTAAAGATTAAGTAATGCCATACCTTGAACCCTGCGACCCTGTTACCTTTTCCGGACAACAATCATAAGCCTTCACATGATTGTCTTCAAGTAGTGCATCATCAGGAAAAACCTCGACCAGATCTTCCAGATGTGCCCATTCCAAATACTGACCTGGAACTGTATACAGATGGCTGGGCACGGGTCGTGGAGGGACAACAAATATCTGGATTTGCAGTATCTACCCAGTTTGAGGTATTACAGTCTGCACCCCTGGGACCTTCCACCTCAGCCCAGGCAGCCCTCACCCGAGCATGTGAGCTGGCAGCAGGTCAGCCTGTAAACATCTATACTGATTCAAAATATGCTTCTGGCGTTTGCCATGCCACGGGCCAACTCTGGGTAGAGCGGGGTTTTATTACCTCCGGTGGCACTAAAGTAGCACATGGGCCCTTAATTCTGCAACTATTAAAGGCTGTGCACCTGCCATTCGAGATTGCCATTATTCAAGTTCATGCCCATCAGAAGGGAAATGATCCCACCGTCCGTGGGAACCGATTGGCTGATGCAGCATCAAAAGTGGCCTCCCTACAACCTTATATTACCAACTGAATGGTGCTCGCACCCTCTTCCCCATCAACACTGGTTCCATTTGTCCCTGAACATCAGAGGTTAGTCGCTGGGAGGACGTAGGGGCCACTAAGACACCAAGGAGGGAGTGGCAGCTATCTGATGGGAGAAGCACCTTGTCCTGGGCTGCTCTGCGCCCTGCCCTATTTAAACTACACCAAGAAACACACGGCGGAGCAGAGGCCATGGCAGCTATTGTGAACAGACTTTGGTATACCCCTGGGGTATTCCAGGAAGCCAAAAGAGTCCTTTCCACCTGTGACATTTGTGCAAAATTCAATCCAAGGGGGGAACCAAAAGGCCCCCCTGGACAAGGTTATGGGCATATACACCCTTGGAATGGCTCCAAAATCGAACTACGCTCAGAGATGCCCAAGTGCCAAGGCTACAGACTTTTGTAATGTACCAACTGATCTGGCTGGACCGAAGCATTCCGCTAGACGAGCAACTGCCTTGGATAGTGGGAACAACCATTACTTGAACCATGTTTTGACCGTTCTCACAAGGGCTTTTTAAAGATTAGAGGAATTTAGTTAGGGATGGATTGACGGAGGAATCTGTGGATTTAAAGTAATTCCAGGCCTCCTCCGCAATTTTAAGTCGCAGCCGCGGAAACTGACGGAAGCCTGCATCCCAAGAAAGGGAAAAAAACCATGCAGGAGTTGAATAGGCCCAGCGGATGAGCAAGCATGCGTCAGAGAGGGATTAGGAAGCAGAAACTACCAGGTGGAGAAAGCCCAACCAGGTAGAATTAGCAGGGAAGCTACTTAGTGAGGCAGACAGTGTAGGGATAAGTGAGGAATGGCTAAAAAGCCAATGTAGGAACATGGACCTTGCAAAGGGAATTAAACCAAATAGTAAAAGGTTCGACGCAGCACCAATAATAAGAAACAACAAAGAAAGAAGAAGTGGGGCCGCTAAACACTGAAGGATAGGAACGGAGGTTAGGATACCTAGGCATGGCCAATATCCTAAAGAAGCCTACTACTTGCCTCAGTCGTTTAATAAGACTAGGAGGATTTAGGGATGTGGAGGGGATGATAAATGGGATGAGGTATGGGAGGGTGGGTTCTGCGTACTGAAGGTGAGGCCAAACTTGACACTAATGGGTTACAAATCGAGGACCGGCAACTCTATCCAGGATAATATAAAAGGAACATGGCGCATGAAATTGCGAGCCCAATAGCAAAGAATTTTATCATCGATCGGTAAACTCGGGGGTTGTACCGTACGACTGGAGAATTGCTAACGAGTTCCTATCTTCCAAGAAAGGGAAAAAGTGATCCGGTAACCTATGAGGCCTGTTAGCTTGACGTTGCTAGTATGTAGGCTTGGAAAGAAATTTTAAAGGAGAAAGTAGATTAAGGACATGAGGTTCGATGGTAATGTGGCGAACAATTGCAACATATGGATTACTAAGGTAGATCTGAAACCTTAACCTGATCGTCCTTTTGAGAGTGACTGGACTTACTTAGACAGGAAAATGCATGGGAGAATACTATTTACCTGCGATTTAATAAGCGCCGTTTGACACGTTTCCCGCAAAGGGGAATCTGTTAGTTAAATTGGAAAGAGGGATGAATATGAAGATTGTAAGGGGTAAGGACTGTTAAAGGGGAGACTCGCAGCGGCTCGTACTGAAGGGTGAACTAGTCAGGCGGGGAGTTACTAGTGAGTCCCGCAAGGATCGGATTCTGGGACCGATCTCTATTGAACCTTTTATACTGACACTTGGCACAAAGAGCGAATGTGCTAATAAAGTTTGCGATCAGACACGAAGCCTGGGAGGTATTTGCTAACACGGAGAAGGACCCGGATAATATGAGATCGGACCACCTTGTAATGGAGTAATAGTAATAGGAAGAAATATAATAGTAGAAAAGTGCAGGTCATTGCACTATAGGGATAATCAAATAAGAATTTTAGATATACGTGTGGGGACGCCATACAGTTTGGAAGCGTACGAGAAATGACCTTTGGGGTATTGGTTGAGACAGGTCACTATGGCCCATACGATATGGCAGATTAAAAAAACGCAAATGTGTTTGGTAGTCATCAGGCGACGTATTTCCAGCAATCGGCAAGAAGGAGGTGTTAGTACCGTTATATAAGGCGCTGGCTGAGACCCACTGAATTATTTGTCGTGCTATGTTCTGGATGTCCGATTGTTTAAAAGAAGGATGATCAACTGCGAAACAGAGTTCAGAGATGGGACCTACTAGCAGACTCCGAGGATGGAAAACTGCTCATCTATCGAAAGGACGACTCCAAGAGCGGCTTGTTAGCCTGGCCAAAAGAAGGCTCCGGAGGGAGATGCTATGCCTATAAAAATACAGGGGGATATGTAGGAAGAGGGAAAGGCAATTTAAGCAATAGTACCAATGTGGCACAAGGAAAATGGGTACAACTGGATATTAGTAAGTTTAACTTGAAAATTAGATGAGGTTTTGCTAACCATTAGGGGAAGTGAAGTTCTGGACCACGCCTTCACGAGGGACATAGTGGGGGCAAAAGACTTATCTGGCTTACAGACTAAGCTTGATAAAGTATAGGAGGGGTGATAATGATGGAAGATTAATTGGGGAGCAACTGATCATTGGGTATATCAGCAGATAAGTCTGCTCAATGGTCTGTGAGGGGATTTAGATGGGATGGAATGAGTTATGCAGAAGTTCTTTCATTGGTTGCTGGCTGGTGGTCTTGCCCACCATGCTCCAGGTTAACTGATCGCCATATATTTGAGGGTCGGGAAGGAATTTCCTCCAGTGCGGATATGCAGGGGCCCGGAGGTGTTTTGGCCTTCCTCTGCAGCGTCGGGCATGGTCAATTGCGTGGGTGATACTCTCAGCTCCTGAGGTTCCAAACAAACCCAACTATAAAATATTTTTGAAAGGAAACATTAATCAATAACTCAGTCATGGTGTAAGGGTTTGTTATAAAACGTGGTGGATAGGTTTATCTGCTGAGCATTGACCTTTGTGCATGCAGAGTCAGACCAGGATGATCATTATCGGTCCTTCGACCTATGATCATTTGATTCCTCGCTTTGGTCACAGATCTAAATTGACTCTAGAGTCAGGGGTACTCATTTCTCTGCCCAGGTTATTCAACACATTGCAAAGGCCCTAGGTACACCTGCTCTACATACCCTTCGAGGACAACCCATCCTGGGCTAAAGTGGAATAGTATAGAACCATACGTTAAAAGCTCTTAAGCTCTCCAAAATATGTGCACAGACTGGGTTAAAATGGCTTCAGGCTCTGTCTTTGGCCCTCTTGGCAGTTCGAACTTGGCTTGGTCTCTCACCTTTTGAACTTTTATTCGGCAGGCCATACACCGGATTTGCTGACCCAAGACCTGTGACTGATTTAGACACTTGGGGGGACGAAAAGTTGACCAGATACGTTGTTTCCCTCCAAAATACTCTGATGCCTCTTCACAGGTACGCAGCCCAATTTCAGTCCTTCCCCGCTGATGTACCTGCTCACCGGATCCAGCCAGGGGATTGGGTCTATGTAAAAGAGTGGAAAATCGAGCCTCTCCAATCCCGGTGGGCTGGCCCTTTTCAAGTCCTTCTTACCTCCCACACTGCAATTCGAGTAAGGGAACGAGATACCTGGATCCACCACACACGAATCAAGCTAGCCCCTAGGCCGAGGCCAGAAGCAGATGACATTGGACTTCAAGGGAGCACCACCAGCTCTTCCCACCACGACCCAGAAGAGCCAGAAGCAGACGATGCCTGGAAAACTGAACCTCTCAAGGGACTAAAGCTTTTGTTCCGACGAACAAAATCCTGAGACTTTGTGACTATGGGTTCTCAGACGGTGCTGCGGTGGCTATTATTTCTGAGCCTGCCCTTTGTACAAGTTAACCCGCACCCAGCGGCTAAACCTCTTCAGTGACTGGCCACATTGGGACACTTGTCTGACTGTTGGTTGTGTCACCGAACTCATTCTGAGGAAGGAATAGGACTGTGGGCTGTACCTTTAAACTTCTCTCCCTACAAGTGGTGTGGAAAGCTGAGTGGTGGTGGAAAGGAGAATACCGGTCCGATAAGTATGGGAAAATGTCTGAGGTTTGGCATCATAGCTGGGAGGCCCCAGGGGTCCCTCTCTTCGATATCCTTGGGTATGGGTATAAGTTGGCCTTATGTTTTGAGGCTGTTGACAGGACCAGGAAGGAACTGGGTTACATCCCCTTAGAAGCCTGCAATCAAACCCTTAGGTTTAGTGTTAGAAATGGAACCTTTTACCCCTTAAAAATTGGTGTAGACACCCAGAGGCCTCCCTGCCAGTTTCAAAAGGCCTATATTGCAAAATTGATAGGTGAACGTTATCAAGGGGAGTGGTTTCCTTCATTCCTTCCCTTGGGTCTCATAAATCAGACCCATGCATATTATATGGACGTCTCCTCCGGCATTTTATCACCTCACTCATCCCTTATAAAAATCTCTGAATGCCAGGGGGCGCTAGTAAGCTTTACATCACACTTGTTTGCTGTTACATACTGTGGGGGTATCTTAAACAACACCCATGCCATGGGACATTTGAATGCATCCCATTGGCGGTGCCGGGGCAGGGTATTTGGCAACTCCAGACATCGTGATGTTAGGGTAGCTTGGCGTCACCGAGTAGCAGGAAGCTCCCTCACTCTTTATTTACAGAGCTCCGGTCTGTATTTTATTTGTGGCAATAATGCTTATAAAGCTCTCCCACCGGGTTGGCACGGCCAGTGTGGCGTGGCCAGAGTACTACCAGACGTTCAAGTAAACACCACACTGGACTCACGCCAAATCCTCAACCTGGGGACTTATTCTCACAAGCTCTTCACACCCTTGAAAGGAGCTCGGGTTAAACATGCCGACAACCCCCTAGTAATCAGGCAAACAGGATTTCATTCCTTTATACGTGGACTTATTCCTGGACTGGGGGTGGCAGAGCTGGAAAGGGCAATGGTAAACATTTCTGCAGAACTTGAAAAAGCAGCTAATGCTTCCATGGACGTGTTGCAAAAATTACAATGAGAAATTGATGACAAAGCAGAAGTAACACTGCAAAATAGGCGTGTGCTAGATGCCATGAATGCTGGAGTAGGGAGGGGGCCTGTGCTCGCATTGGGGAAAAATGCTGTTTTTATATTAATCGCTCTGGTTTAATTGAGGAGGATTTGCAGGCCATCAAGGATGCAGCTGTTGTTTCCCACACTGTATCTCTTGATCATACCCTTAATTTTGAGGCCCTCCTTCCAGACCTTGGGTCATGGTTTACTAGCCTTTTCCATAAAATTATCAAATGGATTATTTTCCTCTCTTTTTTTTTTCTATGTGGTGTTTAGGTAATGTTGCAATGTGCAAAATGTTTGTGTAATGTTGTTACTAAGGGCTCTACTGTCCGTAGAACACAATATTTCTCCCTCCAGATTGATCGCAAATTGCGTAACGGGCCTGACAATTTGGATTATCAGGCCCGAAGGGGGGACTGTGACAGTCAGCAGCGACCCCCTAATAGCTAGCAGTTTTATAATAGCTGGCAGCCATTAGGAGAAATTGGACACTTCACGGACACAATAGCCTGAACTTTTGAACTGTCTCCCCTTATCAGTCTTGAGGCAGTTGAAGCTGGTCCTAAGCGGGTTTTTGCTGAGCAGATTGCAGAAGTGCAGGTTTTGCTAACCACCAATCAAATGCTAACACGACCAAAGCCTGTGTGAGAGTGTGTATAAAAGATTCTTGGTTTTTGTATGGAGTTGAGCTTTTTGTGTCAAGGTACAGAACTCTCCTTTCTTCTGCAGAATAAAGCAACCTTTCCTTATCCCTATCTGGCTGTCATTGGCTCTCAGCTAGGTGGACCCGACATTTTGGTAACAGTCTCACTTTAAGAACTAGTGACCAAATCAGAGAAGATCAATCTTTTCACTTAGAAAGTTGAGTTACGCTCATTATCTCGTCCTTTGGACACATAGTTTTACCGCAAGAGATGTTTGGTTACCCCATCCAGATACAATTACATACTGCAGCAATCTCCCTGCAGTTGCACTGAACACAGTAGTCTTCCTTCTGTGCTGATTGTTTGTACACTGTAAACCAACTGTCAAATTCATCCCAACAGCTGGGCTACATTTTAGCAGCGAGTGAAGTGTTCACCGGCTGCGCGTGAACACGCATAGCTGAGAGCTTTGGGATAAAAGGTGTGGGAGAAACACACACACACCCTGAAGCACAAAGCCTGGTGCAAGACCTAAGGCCCAAACCATAGTCAGCAAATTCAAACCATGTCATGAACCAAAGTCAGGCCACGGATTAAAGCAGAATTTAAGAAATTTACTGTCTTATACACGACCTTGGTAGGGGCACTGCTAATGATGCAAAACACAGACACTCCTAAGAAACAACAGACACTGGGGATGTGTGTGAACACACTCCAAAAGATTAACACAGGTACATCCTGACCTAACCCAAGAAAAAAGGGTTTGAAAGAAGGGATGAATAGGAATATTTTGCCCAAGGCACCTGGAGCAAGAAACATAAGAACAGCCACACTGGGTCAGACCAAAGGTCCATCCAGCCCAGCATCCTGTCTATCGACAGTGGCCAATGCCAGGTGCCCCAGAGGGAGTGAACCTAATAGGGAGTACAGGCTTTATGGTGGGGCTGGGAATGAGGGGTTTGGGGTGTAGTAGGGTGTTCTCGGCTGGAACCGAGGGATTCAGAGGGCAGGAAGGGGATGAGGGCTGGGGCAGAGGGTTGAGTTGCAGGAGGAGGCCAGGGTGCAGGCTCTGGACGGCTCCCGGAAGCAGCAGCATGTCCCTGCTCTGGCTCCTACATGGAAGCACAGCCCTGTCTGCCTGGTTCCCAGCCAACGGGAGCTGTAGAGCTGGTTCTTGGGGCAGGGCAGTGTGCAGAGCCCCCCAACTACCCCTATGCCTAGGAGGTACATGCTGCTGCTTCCAGGAGCTGAGCGGAGCCACAGCAGGCAGGGAGCCTGCCTTAGCCCCGCTGTGCTGCCGACTGGACTTTTTGAACTGGGTATTCTGGTTGAAAACCGGACTTCTGGCAACCCTATATCAGAATGATATGTATCCATACCACACCATGTTGGGGATCTGGGGCATGGGTTCTCTCATGCCAAAATCCTGGGGTTAGAGGACAATGTGGGACACAGTTCCCAGCACAGCATTCCACATTCCAACCTGTAGGAGGGGGAGAGAGAGAGAGAGCCTGGAGCACAGGGCCAAGTGCAAAGCTTAAGGCCTGAACTAAAATCAGCAAAAGCCAGGCTACGAGCCCTGTCATAAAGCAGGCGCTTGCCTACAAGTTCACTGTCCGGTACATGAACTTGACAAAGGCACGGCTAATGTTGCAGAAACACAGGCACGCCTAAGTAGTACTAGACACCAGGTATTCAAAGAAACGCATTCCAGAAGGTTGGCACCAATCCGGGTAAGACAAAGCCAGGAGGACAAGATGATGGATGGAGATGTTCTGTTCAAACAAGCAGGTACAAGGTGCAGGGTTTGTAACTAACCACTGTAGTCTGTAACTAATTCAGAGGTTTAATATATAACTTCTTTGTGGCAAAGTATCATAGGATTGCCAACCTGGCAGGGTTGTCCTGAAATCTCCAGAAATCACAGATAAATCTTTAATTACAGATTATGTCATGTGAATACAGCCAACCAAAACCAGCCACCCGAATGTACAATAGCAAGGCACCTTTGTCCAGCTAAGGAGGCAGCCAAAACTCCCAGTGCTCACTGAGCAGGTACCACTGTCATGAGCACACACACGTTAGTGCACCTCTAACCACAGGGCCAGGGCACCAGCACTCTGCTTCGTCAACAGTGAACCTGGTCGAGCGCCTTTGTCACCGAATAGAGTTTGTGGTCTATCTGGGTAGTACTGGTACCGTTCACTTTTTTTAAAAAACATCTTAATACAAGTTTTAAACCTGCTCCGAGGTGCAGATGGACGCCCTGATCATCAGAGCTCTGGGCGCCTGAGACCCCTGCAACGAGCGTGTGCTGCGGACCTGCGGGATCAGCTGACGCTACGCACAGCTCATGCGGCACCTCATAGTCTCAGACACCATCCGATGGTCCAGGGACATCTACATCGAGCACATCACCGGCCACCAACAGTACCAGGAGGCATGAGCCAGAGTGACATCGTTCTTCGACTATGAGAAAGGGACCAAGAGACTCTCTCTGCTGGATCATATGAACTGGAACCACAAACTCCCTGAACATTAAATCTCACCAAATGAGGGTCAATCCATCCTCATGATCATATCCACTCATACTTCCCACCCGAACATAGCCACTTTGTGAACTTCATACCTCATAGCTCAGTGTCCGGACTTTGATCCATCAACCTTTTACCTCCAATTGGGATATGGCAGATTATGTAATCCTTATGTCACCCGATCTTAAACCAAACTTTGCACCCTCCATAATCTGTTTGTTATTCCCTGATAACCAGAAACTTCTATTTTTAAACTCTGTACCGTTCACTTTTTTTTAAAATATCTTAATAAAATTTTTAAATCTGTTCTTATCAAGGTCTGCTGGAACAGCTATCTGCCCAGGGCTGGGATAGCATATGAAGAGAACACGTCTCCCAACAGACAATAAAGCCTAGTCATTTTGATCTGTAACCTTGGGCCAGTAACAACTCTAATGTGTCTATGACAGTCTGTGCTGTGAAGTGAGGCAGCTCTGAGGTTAGGGGTTGATTGACTTCTCTGTGCTTTATGCTTTAACAAAAGCCAAATTAGTTTAAAATGGGTATTAAGCTCCTGGAGTCACGTGACTACTTGAGACACTCAGCTTTCATTTTATTCGAAAGTTTCTAGCCCTCATGATTACACTGAAAAGCCTGAAAATATGACCTCCAATAGCAACACCAGAATACAGATAACTCCCTCAATATTTATTCTATTTTTCGAGTCGCATGATTTTTAAGCCAAACTTTGATTTTTGGAACGCGTGAGTGTGGGAAGGGGTTTGCAATCTGGCCCACTGTTCACACATCACCTCTTTGTAGTGCGCTGCGAAAACTCAAGACCACATGCCTTCCCATGTGTCCAGCTGCTCCTCTCACAGGAGGTACTGCCACATGCCCTGCAAGCCCCCACAATACCCCAAAGTACACGAGTGCCCTGAACCTCACCGCACACGCCCTGCAACCCCCCCTACACCCGAAAGTACACAGATGTCCTGAACCTCCCCCACACTCACTCACCTTATGGTACAAAGTCACCTTGGACCCCCCCACCCCATGAGGCTCCAAACCTTCCTCCCAAATGCCC